>NC_057718.1:88037299-88069656 GCF_004010195.1 Chiloscyllium plagiosum
AGGACTTATACACTTAATGGTAAGGTCCTAGGGAGTGTTGCTGAACAAAGAGACCTTGGAGTGCAGGTTCATAGCTCCTTGAAAGTGGAGTCGCAGGTAGATAGGACAGTGAAGCCGGTGTTTGGTATGCTTTCCTTTATTGGTCAGAATATGGAGTATAGGAGTTGGGAGGTCATGTTACAGCTGTACAGGACATTGGTTAGGCCATTGTTGGAATATTGCGTGCAGTTCTGGTCTCCTTCCTATCTGAAGGATGTTGTGAAACTTGAGAGAGTTCAGAAAAGATTTTCAAGGATGTTACCAGGGTTGGAGGATTTGAGCTATAGGGAGAGGTTGAATAGGTTGGAGCATCAGAGACTGCGGGTTGAGCTCAGAGGTTTATAAAATCATGAGAGGCATGGATAGGATAAATAGACCAAATCTTTTTCCCTGGGGTGGAGGTGTCCAGAACTAGAGGGCCTAGGTTTAAGGTGAAAGGGGAAAGATTTAAAAGAGTCCCTAAGGAGGCAACATTTTCCCAGGGTGGTACGTGTATGGAATGAGCTGCCAGAGAAATTAGTGGAGGCTGGTACAATTGCAACATTTAAAAGGCATCTGGATGGGTTTATGAGTAGGAAGAGTTTGAAGGGAAATGGACTGGGTCCTGGCAAGTGGGACTAGATTGAGGTGGGATAGCTAGTCAGTATGGATGAGTTGGACCAAAGGATCTGTTTCCGTGCTGTCCATCTCTGACTCTATGGAATGTAATTCCATCTATCCATTGCCACTTAAAATTGGTGGTTCATGTCAAAAGGGCACTTTTTAATGATCTGTAATTCACAATTATGAAATGCTACTTGACCTTCAAGACAGACAGGGAATAATGAAGCACCAATTCTCTTGTCTGCAGATAGTAAACTGCTGCTCAACATTTTAAACATAACTTTACCAATCATGGCAATGTGTTTGGTGAATGTTTGTATATTGGCACATCTACCTGTCATTGTCAAGGACCAATATAGCAACACCAAACTCAACTGTTACTTTTCCATCTCTTTCCCTCTCTTCCTTCCTCTTGGTCCACACTTTCCTTCTGTTTCTGACTTGAGTTCCTCCTATTTCCATCTTGGTTTCTTTCTCTGTTCTTCTACTTTTGGTTAAGGATTGGGTGTGACTATGTCCCAAATCCCCTTTTTATGCTGCAAGCCGATGATATATAAATAGGAAGATATGAAATCCAATTGATATCCCTTGCTGTGAGATGTGCAATTTCTGACCTGTTTAAAAACTGAACACTCGTTCTTATAACTACCATGATGGAATTTGACCTAGTTCTCTCAACCTTTTTTAAGCAGAAATTCCACACTAATGCACACTTAGATCAGGAAATGGCAATTGGGACTGTTCCCTCATTAGATGGTTTTGGCTTGTTAAAATAATTCACAAGCAGTAAGAAAAATTTGTTCACAATCTGATTAGCTCTTCCCTCATTAGTGAATGAAGAAGTGGGCCAACCCTGATGTGCTGTAGAGCCTTTTCCTTTATGCTGAGATGCTCAATAATTTAACATTGAAACTTACCCTTCCTGAAATGGGGTTTCCTGTGATAAGAGTTTGTCTATGAGCTCAAAGCTTCCTGACTACTATTTTTGAATTTCTTGGTTCACAAAGCTGTAAAATAGAATGACATTGTCCCTAGGTTGCTAGGTGGAGGATTTTGTTTTAAATGGAAGGTTCAGATTCTATAGGAAAGGTGGTTTATTTCATTACTTCCCATATGAAGTGAAATAGATAGGGACAATCAGCTTGAACCAATCAAAAAATGATTTGCAATTTTTGATTAATCTGACTGCACACTTGTCCTTGGAAGACCTTTTTTAGTAATTAGAAAAGAAGAAACAACGTTGTTACTGGGTGTTGTTCAGTTAACCCTATCTCAACTGGTTAGTGTCCTTCTGTTGTCTAAGGATGTTATTTGGGGGAAATGGTGGCATAATTGCATCACTGCTGGACTAATCCACAGCTTTTGACTAATGTTCTGGGGCATTGATTTGAATCCTTCCATGGCAGGTGGTGAAATTTGAGTTTAATTTTTTTTTTGAGCAATAAAAAGCAAAGATAGCCATGTAACCATTGTTGATTTGTTGTAAAAACAGTTCTGGTTCACTAATGTCCTTCTATTGGGAAGGAAATATACTGTTGTTACCTGGTCTGGCCTAAATGTGACTTCAGACCAGAATTCCTTGAATTTCTTTTCCCCCAGCATAGGTTAGAGGTCCATATGTGGCAGCCATTTTCAGAACTGAGTATACTGTGATCAGTCTTGGAGGGGATATTGCTTCAGACCCACACAAGAGATTGACACTTAACTGCTGTCTGGGAATAATGTAAAGAGTTAGTGACTCTTTTTAATTTAGTAATTTAGAACTTTAATTTAAAACATGGGCTCTTATCTGTGGAATGGAAGCTAAAAATCTAGACTGACTCTTCCACACATTTTTGAGAATATGCTGCATTATTGAGTATATTGTCTTTCAGATGAAATGTCAAACCAGGGGCCTATTTGTATCCTTGGTGGCTGCAAAAGAAGTTGCCATGACACTAATTGTAAGAAGATCATGGATGTTTCCTCTGGTGTCCTGGCCTACATTTAACTTTCTTTCTCTCACTGTGATATTACATGGTCAATATTTGGCTCTGCATTGTAGGAGCTTGCAGTACTTGAAGTGGCTACTGCAATTATGATGCACTTCAAAAAGTACTTAGTAAACTGTGATATATCATGCCTACCTCACTTTGGAAAGAAAACAAAAAAACACAGGGCCAATAAATCTAAGGGAATTCCAAAGTTTAGCACCTGGACAGCCAAGGTAAAGTGTTGGTGTGCCTTAATATTGTGAAAGGTGCTCATCTGTTTTGGCCAGTACCTCAATCACATCTTCCTGTCCTGATGTTCTGACAGCATATGTTTCTTCCTCTATTTGCCTTTAATTTCATGGTTACTTCATTTCGTTCAGCTTTACAATCCCTGCTGGATGGTAGTTGATTTTAATGTAAACTGGTCAGTCATAGTAGGGAGCCTTTCCCATTCGCTTTGTGTCTGGCTATTAATGAAACAGAGCTAACCAGTCTTAAGAACCAGTGCTGTGCCCTTCGGAAGCAGCGATTCCAAGAAGAAAGCTGGATAACCCAAAGGTCTGCACATCCTAACCTCTACTAAATCCCATTTCACCACCGTCTTTGTGTTCTGAGCTACATTGGTTCCAATTCTAACAACAGGTTAAATATACAATTGTTGTGTCACACCTCCATTGTCACAGTTTTTTTAGGCTGCACTCGGCATAGATCCATCATTTCTTTTTGGTAATGTTTGAAGTTGTTAATCACTGTTATCAACACTCCCCTCTTTTCTCTTTCACCCAGATTGTACGTGAAATTCTTTTTTAAACCCTGAATTGAATTTAATTTATCCTCATGTGTACTGAGGCACAGTGAAAAGCTTTGTCTTGCGAGCAGTACAGGCAGATCACATAGTTAAATAGCGTAGATATATGACATTGCCAACCCACTGATTCTCTGTACATACCACCCAGCCTTGCATTTCTGCAATTATGGTCTCTTGCACATCTCTCTCATTTTAAACACTTCTTCATTGCTAGCCTGTCTAGGTGCTAAACTTTGGAATTCCCCTAGATTTATTGGCCCTGTGTTTTTTATTTTGTTTTCTTTCCAAGGTGAGGGGGGCATGATGTATGTAATCCTGATGCTCCAATCCTTGAATGTGGGCTAGTTTGATGGGAATTAGTCTCCTCTTGTTTATTTTTCAGTAATGTATGTTGTTAGTTTGACAATTACTTTTAGCCATGTGACAGATTTGATGTGTTGTCCGAGCCACTTGTTACATTAGTTTCCCCACTTTGATCCATTTGAGTGTTGGTTTTGGATTTGATTTAAAGCATTGTATATACTTGAGGTTGATCTCCTGTAAAGGTCAATCTCCTATTTTGGCCGAACAATCTGGAATTTTCCATACCTCGTGTAAAAGTCAACCCCAGTTCTTCACAGATAACCATTCAATCTTTGTGAGTCAAGGTATTGTCCCATTTATAAAAGTTACGATGAGGAAATTAATTTTTTGCGCTATTGTGTGTTTTGATGCCCAATTCATCAATTTGGCATGAAATTTTATGATGCATCAGAGTCTGGCAACAACTTCTTTGTGTGCAGCTCAGCTGAACTCCGTTCCCTGTAGCACTTGTGGAATACAGTCCTATATACCTGGTTGAGGCTTTGAAATTTCTTGATTTTTTGTGTGAAAATGCCCTCCAGAACGAAAACAAAAAATACACAGCAGAGTTTAAATTGAAAGTCATTGAAGTTGCAGAGCAGAGAAATAACTGTGCAGCAGCAAAAGAATATTGTGTTTCTGAGAAACCTGAGAAGGATGTCGAACCAGCTTCAGACAATGTCAAAGCAAAAGTGTGCAGCAGAGTTAAGCCTAGCAAGTGGTCACAATTTGAGGAATATATTGCTGAGTGGATATTTGACAATTGTCAAAAAGGAAAATGCGTTAGCCATGAAGCCATCTGAGTCTGTGCATGAAACTAATCCAAGGAGGATGGAATTGCAGATTTTAAGGCATATGTTGGACGGTGCACCAGGCTCGTGAGAAGGCATGACTTAGTATTTCGGCAGAGAACTAAGATTACAAAAGAACTGGTAGGTAAGATATTAGTTTCACCAGTTTGTAATCCAAAATTGCAGAAGGAAGGCTTCTGTTAATGATACAATATTTTGGACTGTATCATGAATTTCAGCCCTTCAAAAGAAGTAACAATTTAATAGTTGACCCCATAAATTTAACTGCAAAATAATAAAATCTCAAAAATTTGACTTTTACACTAGTATATATGGTATGTGATTGCATTAGAAACAGTGCAGAGAAGATTTGCTTGCCTAGTTCTTGGAATAAAGAGTTTGTCTTGTGTGGAAAAGTTAGGCTTGTGTCCATTGGTGTTTAGAAAAATGAGATCATCATATTGAAAGAGGAGATTCTGAAGAGACTTCACAGAACAAGTACTTTTCCTTGTGGGAGAGACTTAAAGTAGGGGGAAAACCATTTCAAAATAAGGGATGTCTCATTAAGATTGAGAAGGAGGGATGTTTTCCCAATGGATAGTGGTACTTGGAATTTTCTTTCCCAGATGATAGAGGCAGGATTTAAGGATGAATTGGATTAATGACTGGTAATTGAGTCCAAAGCAAAGGCCCTGTTCAATTAGTCATGATCTTATCAAGAAGAACAGGCTTTGGGAGCCAAATGCCTTACTCTTTCTATTTGCTTGCATGTAAGCTCACTCCAGGATCCAAAATATGATGGGAGTCACTTTGTGTTAGCAACTTTTTCAGCATTGTTCTGGAATAGCTGGCTGGTTCAGTGGTTAGCAGTCTGCCTCACAGTTCCAGAGACCTGGGTTCAATTCCACCCTCAAGTGACTGTACAGTCTCCACACTGACATTCCCCCGTGTTTGCATGGGTTTCCTCTGGGTGCTCTGATTTTTCTCCCAGGGATGAACAGGTTAGGTGGAATAGTCATGGGAAATGCAGGGTTATGGGGGTTGGGTCTGGGTGAGGCTCTTTTTGTATTTTGGAATGTTGTTGTTGATTCAATGGACTGAATGGCCTGCTTCCATTTGAAGGGATTCTAAGATTCTACATCTAGAAATTGAAATTAGTTAGTCACTACTGTGTGCAACCCAGGGCAAATATCCAAGGGATATTTTAAACCAAAAAAATATTTTTGAGCATTCTGACGTTGGGGAAAATAGGCTACCTAAATGAAATAATTTTAAGGTGAGGTCATGTGATGAAGCCACCAGGAATACATCTGACCAGAGTCAGGAATTCCTCAGTACTTATCTGTTCATACAGTTCCTGTAAGTTTTTTTCAAGAATAATAGGAAGTAGTGCAGCTGGGAAGAACTGGAACTGGAATTCACATGGAATTTGATACCAAGGAAAGTCATTAAACTCAACTTTTTGACTGTTCAAAAAACGACTGGATTCTCTTTCTAGAGAAAAGGATCTAGTGATTATTCAATTATGTGCAAGGTATTAGCTCTTCAACACTCTTTGAAATAGTAAGAATATGGTTGAGAAAAACAGTAACAGTTTGTTAGACTAGGTTGAATGGAAGTTAGGAAAAAGTCCTCTGAAAATTATCCTGAATGTAGTAGCTGAGAAATAACATTCTTCAGTTTGAAACTGCCAGTTTGTACATACAATAGCTTTCTTTTGAATTAAATAGAAGTTTTTTTCAGTTCTTGCATGTTGCACACCTGAGAACTTTTTCGGTTCCAGTTGATTGGACTCCATTCCCTTGAATAAGTGACAATACAATTCTTTGTGCTCTTTAATGACTTGAGTCACAGTTCACACGCATTTGTGATTATGATCAGTGGGTAGTGAATCACTCCTTAATGATTTGGCTCCACTTATTGTCATTCACCCAGGGACCAGAACCTGTTTCTCTGGTGTATGAATGATTCTTGGTTTGGATTTTGTTATACTTCTAAAAATGCGCGCACGAACAAGAGGTGGCCATTCAGCCACTCGAGCCTGTTTATCCATTAAGTTAGATCATGGCTGATCTGTATCTTTCTTCCCTTGTTCACTTAATACCATTTTCTCAACAAAAGCAATCTGTTGATCTCAAACTTTAAAGCTTCAATCGAGCCCTTAGAATCCATATCATTTCATCAAAATATTGTGGGGGCTGGAAGAACGAGCCAGATGTACAGTGCACTTTCCATGAAATTTGACTATAATTCTAATATAGTGCCCTTTGTTCTGAATTTTCCCAACTGAAGAAAAGTTGATAGATCAATAATCTTAAACATTTTCTAATACTTAAAAGTTAATTTAGTGGAGGCATTCATTGTTCAACCTCCTCTCAATTTAGTTAACTCTCTCTTCGTGCAGTTTCACTAGAATGATGTTAGGACTATGTGAAGGCTAACATATACTACTTAAGTTGCTGTGTCTGGACGAAATACAGCACTCCTGGTGGAGTCTGACCAAGCTCTGATTATAACTGAAGCACAATATCCCCTTCTAATTTTATCTAATGAGTGCTGCAGCAGATAAGTGGGCATGAAGGAAGGAGTGCAGCAGTTCTAGTACATCAATGGCCACATAAAGGTGACCTCTGTGACCAGGAGTGTCACTCCAGCATTGGTCTCTTCAGTCACAAGCGATGTTGCTTCAGGGAAGCAGGAAGTTAGTAAAACAAGGATGCAAACCCATGGTCAGCCATGACTGAAAGGGGCCTCACATGTATTTAATCCAGGTGATTGTTATATTGCCAACTTGCCTACATTTGAGATGGATTGATTACTCTTACCACACTGACTTGTACACATTGAACAGAAGTCTAGTTCTTGCTGAGTTTGAGTATGATTTACTGTTGTTACATATGTATGTAGTTTTTTGTGCTATTCAAGCACATCATGTCACACAGTGTATCAGACTAGTAGAACACAGTGCAGGATACACTGTATAGTGGTAGAAAATGTGCACAGAGAGAGATCAACATTAATGTTTGAGAGGTCCATTCAAAAGTCTGATAAGTGTCAAAGAAGCTGTTCTTGAATCTGTGCAGACTTTTATATCTTCAGCCCAATAACTGGGGTGGGAGGGGTCTTTGATTATGTAAGCTGCTTTCCTGAAAAAGCATGAAGAATAGATGGAGTCAATGGATAGAAGGCTGGTTTGTAAGATAAATTGGGTTGTGTACATGACTCTAGTTTCTTGTGGAGAAAGTGAGGACTGCAGATGCTGGAGATCAGAGCTGAAAATGTGTTGCTGGAAAAGCGCAGCAGGTCAGGCAGCATCCAAGGAATACGAGAATCGACGTTTCGGGCATAAGCCCTACTTCTAGTTTCTTGTGGTCTTGGGAAGAGCAGCTGCCATACCATGCTGATTTGCATCCAGATTGGATGCTTTCTATGGTGTATCAAGAATAATTGGTAAGAGTCTTTTTCGACATGCCAAATTTCTTTAGCCTCCTAAAGGAGAGGTGTTGTGCTTTCTTGACCGTTGCATTGATGTGGGTGGACCAGGACAGATTTTTATCATCACTCCCTGGCATTTGACACTCTAGATCATCTCCACTCGACACCATTGATACAGACAGGGGCATACCCTCCACAACGCTTTCTGAAGTCAATGAGCAACTCTCCATTTTGCTGGTGTTGATGGAGAGATTGTACACCATGCCACTAAGCACTCAATCACATTCCTGTATTCATTCTCATTGTTTGAGATCTGACCTACAATGGTGGAGTTAGCAAACTTGTCATTGGAGTTGGGGCACAATTTGGCAACAAAGTAGTGTATAAGGACTGTGGTAGGGGTCTGAGTTTGCAGCCTTGCGGGGCAATGGTGTTGAAAATTATTGTGGAGGAGGTGTTATCGCTGAACCAGCAGCTTGGATATCTCTTTCTGGAGCGCAAATACAAAAAAAAAAAAAATTTTGGCCTGCTTAAGGAAGTGTCTCAAAAGCTGAGCACTGTTACTGCAGGAAAAGATCCTATACCCAAGTCTGAATGTGAATGTTCATATCACGTAATTGGATAGTAATGACCCAGAACTTATACTGTCTTCTCATCGAAGTGAATCACATTGCTAGTCATAGTCAGAGTCCTAGAGGTGTACAGCATGGAAACAGACCCTTCGGTCCAACCCATCCATGCTAACCAGATATTCCAACCCAATCTAGTCCCACCTGCCAGCACCTGGCCCATATCCCTCCAACCCCTTCCCATTCATATACCCATCCAAATGCCTCTTAAATGTTGTAATTGTACCAGCCTCCACCACTTCCTCTTCCAGCTCATTCCATACTCCGTACCATCCTCTGTGTGAAAAAGTTGCCCCTTAGGTCTCTTTTTTATCTTTCCCCTCTCACCCTAAACCTATGCCCTCTAGTTCTGGACTCCCCCACCCCAGGGAAATGTCTGTCTGTTTACCCTATCCATGCCCCTCATAATTTTGTAAACCTCTGTAAGGTCACCATTCAGCCTCCGACGCTCCAGGGAATACAGCCCCAGCCTGTTCAGCCTCTCCCTATAGCTCAAATCCTCCAACCCTGGCAACATCCTTTGTGAATCTTTTCTGAACCCTTTCAAATTTCACAACCTCTTTCTGATAGGAAGGAGACCAGAATTGCATGCAATATTCCAACAGTGGCCTAACTAATGTCCTGTACAGCCGCAACATGATCTCCCAACTCCTGTACTTCAGTACTCTGACCAATAAAAGGAAGCATACCAAACGCCGCCTTCTATCCTATCTCCCTGCGACTTCACTTTCGAGGAGCTATGAACCTGCACTCCAAGGTCTTTGTTCAGCAACACTCCCTCTGACCTTACCATTTGTGTATAAGTCCTGCTAAGATTTGCTTTCCCAAAATGCAGCACTTCTCATTTATCTGAATTAAACTCCATTAGCCCATCTGGTCCAGATCATATTGTAATCTGAGGTAACCCTCATCGCTGTCCACTACACCACCAATTTTGGTGTCATCTGCAAACTTACTAACTGTACCTCTTATGCTCGCATCCAAATCATTTATGTAAATTGCAAGAAGGACCCAGCATTGATCCTTGTGGCAATCCACTGGTCACAGACCTCCAGTCTGAAAAACAACCCTCCCACCACCACCCTCTGTCTTCTACTTTTGAGCCAGTTCTGAATCCAAATGGCTAGTTCTCCCTGTATTCCGTGAGATCTAACCTTGCTAACCAGTCTCCCATGGAAAACCTTGTGGAACGCCTTACTGAAGTCCACATCTACACAGCTGTCCTCATCAATCCTCTCTGTTACTACTTCAAAAAACTCAATCAAGTTTGAGACATGATTTCCCACGCACAAAGCCATGTTGACTGTCCCTAATCAGTCCTTGCCTTTCCAAATACGTGTACATCCTGTCCCTCAGGATTCCCTCCAACAACTTGCCCACCGCCGAGGTCAGACTCACTGGTCTATAGTTCTCTGGCTTGTCCTTACCACCCTTCTTATACAGTGGCACCATGTTAGCCAACCTCCAATCCTCCGGCACCTCACCTGTGACTATCGACGATAGAAATATCTCAGCAAGAGGCCCAGCAATCACTTTTCTCTAGCTTCCCACAGAGTTCTAGGGTACACCTGATCAAGTCCTGGGGATTTACCCATTTCTAGACATCCAGCACTTCCTCCTCTGTAATCTGGACATTTTGCAAGATGTCACCATCTATTTCCCTACAGTCTATATCTTCCATATCCTTTTCCACAGTAAATAATAATGCAAAATATTCATTTAGTATCTCCCCCATTTTCTGCGGCTCCACACAAAGGCTGCCTGGCTGATCTTTGAGGGGCCCTATTCTCTTCCCTAGTTACCCATTTATCCTTAATGTATTTGTAAAGACCCTTTGGATTCTCCTTAATTTTATTTGCCAAAGCTATCTCATGTCCCCTTTTTTTTTGCATCCTGATTTTTCTCTCAAGTATACTCCTACTTTCTTTATACTCGAAGGATTCACTCAATCTATCCTGTCTATACCTTACATATGCTGCTTTCTTTCTTAAGCAAACCTTCAATTTCTTTAGTCATCCAGCATTCCCTATACCTACCAGCCTTTCCTTTCACCCTGACAGGAATATACTTTCTCTGGTCTCTCATTATCTCATTTCTGAAGGCTTCCCATTTTCCAAATGTCCCTATACCTGCGAACATCTGCCTCCAATCAGCTTTCAAAATTTCCTGATGAAGGGCTTTTGCCCGAAACGTCGATTTTGCTGAAGCTCCTCGATGCTGCCTGAATTGCTGTGCTCTTCCAGCACCATTGATCCAGAATCTGGTTTCCAGCATCTGCAGTCATTGTTTTTACCTTCAAAATTTCTTGCCTACTACTATCAAAATTGGCTTTCCTCCAATTTAGAACTTCAGCTTTTAGATCTGGTCTATCCTTTTCCATCACTATTTTAAAACGAATAGAATTATGGTCGCTGGCCCCAAAGTGCTCCCCCACTGACACCTCAGTCACCTACTCTTGTGAAATAAGGCAGGGCAGGTCAAGTTTTGCACCTTCTCTAGTAGGTCCATCCACACACTGAATCAGAAAATTGTCTGTGCACACTTAACAAATTCCTCTCCATCTAAACACTTAGATTGGGACTGCCATAGTGTTATGTTTGGAAAGTTAAAATTCCCTACCATAACCACCCTATTATTCTTACAGATAGCCAAGATCTCCTTACAAGTTTGTTTTGCAATTTCCCTCTTACTATTAGGGAGTCTATAATACAATCCCAATAAGGTAATCATCCCTTTTCTTCTTTCTCAGTTCCACCCAAATATGTTTTCCTGGATGTATTTCCAAGAATATCCTCTCTCAGCACAGCTGTAATGCTATCCCTTATCAAAAATCCCACTCCTCCTCTTGCCTTCCTTTCTATCCTTCCTGTAGCATTTGTATCCTTAACACATGGATATGACCCCTGAAAGTTGTTTATTTTTCCTCCTTCAAACAGTTGTTACATGAGGATATGTATCAGAAGAATTGTTATGACGGCAAGTCTGCAGGTGTTGTTGTAGTTCTGCCAGGCTGTGGTTTGGATATTGAGACATCTTAATGTGGTATAGTCTTCCTGAAAGTGGTGCGAGGAGCTCTGAGTGAAAAGTTGGAAATAATGTTTGTCATGCAAAGTACTTTGGGCTAGAATTTTCTTGCAAGCTAATGGTAAATTAAATTTGTATGTTTTTTTTAAAGGCACTCAGCAACTTATACTAAGAAAGATGCCTCTTAAGTTGCAAATTGCCACAAGTTCCTGATGATTGAGGTGGGACCTTGCTGTCAGCCTGCCCGAGTGTTTCAGTAAATTGCTGCATTTGTAATACTACTATGAATTAAGCTGTTATCGTGAATTATTCCACTTTTTTTTTAAATGAAGAAATGTGTCCAGCACCAGGGACCAGGTTTGATTCCTGCCTCAGTCAACTGTCTGTGGCGTTTGCATGTTCTCCCCGTGCCTGCGTGGGTTTCCTCCAGGTGCTCCGGTTTCCTCCCACAATGTGCAGGTCAGGCGAATTGACAATGCTAAATTGCCCATAGCGTTGGGTGCATTCGTCAGGAGTAAATATAGGGTAGGGGAATGGGTCTGGATGGGTTACTCTTCGAAGGGTCAGTGTGGACTTGTTGGGCCGAAGGGCCTGTTTCCATACTGTAGGTAATCTAATCTAAAAAAATGTGTGGCTCTGCATTACCACCCAACCTTTCCAGTCTCGAAAGGAAAAAGTATATTGTGGCATCTCTGCAATGAATTGTCATTGGTGATTTGTACTTTTTCATTTCCTTCAACTTTTACATTCCCCGCCATACTGCCCCTTTGTTTTCTATTCACTTTAATTTCTTTTCAATGGGCGTTGTTCCTTTCTAATCTTTTTTAATACCAAGAGTGTGACTCATTTGGTAGCATGTGCCTCTGAGTCACAAGGTTGTTTGTTCTAGCCCCTCTTCTCAAAACTTGAGGCCTGAAGGGCTGTGCTGGATTTGGATGATGTATTAAACTGAGATCTGACTCGCCTTTTCAGGTAAATGCAAGATATCTTGGCACTACTTAGAACAGGAGGGGAATTTTCCTGTGTCCTGGCCAATGTTTATTCCTCCATCAATATCACTAAAACTGATTTCTTCTATAAAATTTGACAATGAGTTTTTTGTTTGTGGAAGTTTGCTATGTGCAAATTTGGCTGCTACATCTCCTACGTTAGTGGTTGCAGATCAAAATGGTTGTGAAGTGTTATTTAAATGCAAGACATTTTTCTTAAATCCCTTTTGATTGAGGCATTACTCTTGGTCTCCCTGTTCATCAAGTCCTGGATGCACTGTTGGCTTCTTGTGCAAAGTTAATTGAAGCTGAATGATGACCAAAAACAATCCAACTTGTGACACACACACCATGAGATTTTTTTTTCCCCTTTTCAGTAAATTTTGGTGCTTTTAAAACAATTTTCTGTGACATTGTGTGGTTTTGGTAAACTTTGCTTGTTTGTTTATGACCTTCTTTGTTAAATCAAAATATTGTCAAAAATATTGTTGCATTTCAGCTGTTGATCATTAGGGAGAGTATCTGGCCTCTCTTCTCTCCTTTCCAATTTAAGGCCTTGGAATTCTTAAATTGAATTGAATTGAAATTTGGAAGTATTCAGGGCTCCTGTTTTCCCTACAAGAATTGACCCGTAGAGCTTTAGCTTGTATTGCACTGAAGAACTGTGATATGACAGGAGGGGGTTCAGACATCTGTTTATCAAGTTGGAACTTCAAAGAGGTTTTTTAACTATCTATGTATTTTATGTTCCAGAACTCATTGGATTTATTTCCTGATGTGGTTTGTGGGGAAGGGTGGGGGTGTGGGTGAGAGAGCAAATATTTTGAAATGGATGTCTTCCTGTTTTTATGATCTTGAGTCTGAGCTTGTACATTCTGATTTGGAATAGTATGGACAGTTAGAATTGAAAGTATAGAAAGATGAGCTGGACAGATATAGTGCAAATGATAAAATCAAGGGTGACGAAGGAAGTTTGATTCAAATCTGACTGTATTAAGGAACTTCATGATCTTGTAATTTAGAGGAAATTGCAAATAAATGAATCTCTGGACTGGATCCCCTCAAGTAATGAAAGATGTGATGTTTTTAAACTTTTTCAGATGATTTGCTCCAGAGAAAGTTTGACCAAATGGTGGTTGAACTAACCTGTTGTTTTTAGAGACTTTTAGACAGTGAAGCAAACTAAAAGAACTTGTATTTAGTCAGGCCTAGTTTTTGCAGGGATCCTGTCTCACTGATATTACTGACCCTGTTGTGTCCTGGGAACTGATATGTATATGTCACCTGAGAACCTTTTTTGTTTTGCTTCCATATTAAGGAAGAATGTTCTAAGATCCCTCTTTCTCCTGGACAGTTGCAAAAGAAAATGCACAGGACCTGATAATGGATGGTCATTCCACAATCCCTTTGTGTCTGGCCTAATCTTTTACTCTCTTGCTGTGGTGTCTTTCTTTATCACCTGAAGTTATGATGAGTACTCCAAAAACCTTTTCTTACAATCGCATTCTGCGTATTGTACTTTGAATCCCCTCAGCCTCGAACTGTGGTATTCTTTTCTATCTTGGTCTATGCTACTTCAATCTTTTTGCCTTTTTATGCAAGAAGCTTGTTGTAATCTTATTTTCTAATCTATCTTGTTAATTTAATATATCTTGCAGTATAGGATTCAGTCCTACATTTAGTGTCTCAAGAAGCAATGCAGTTAATTGGGTCACTTGTCTCACTGGCTTGCAAGTTTTATATTCTGTGATACTGTAACCTTGTAGTTAGGTTGTTATAACCAAGTTATGAAGAATGCTATTGGAATCAACTTTTAACTTTGTTTCTCTCTCCACAGATACCGTCAGACCTGCTGAGTTTCTCTAGCACTTTGTTTTTATTTCAGCATTCACAGTACTTTGCACTTGCTTGTAACAGCCGGTTTCAATGCGCAAGAAACATGTTTTAATGTTTTGAAAACTGATTGCGATGCTTAAAACTCAAAATTAGTATTGAAGTTCCATCTTTGATTTAGAAAGAAATAATAGTTTCTGTCATGCCTTGCTCTGCCTCTATTTATGAGGTCCTATTTGAAATGTAGTCACAGTTACAATGCAGACAGTCAATTTGCACAACAATTTTACAGAAAATGATGGTGACCAAGTGACCTGTTTATAGGTGTTGGTTAAGGGAAAAATTATTGGCTAGAACACTAAAGATGATCATTCCTGTTCTTCTTTGAAGTGGTGCCATGGGATTCTTTTTGATATCTGTCCTCTGGTTTCATGTCTTGTATCACTGACACTTCAGCACTGCCTCAGTTTTGCACTATTACCTTCAATTAAGTCCTCATTTTTAAAAATGGAACTCAAACATCCAAAGTTTTTGAGTTGAGAACATTGCCAACTGAACCACAGTTCGTCTCTGTTCATTTCAATCTCTAGCCTCCTGTGTATTCCCTGATGGTCTGCATCCCACTAGTATCAGCTGTGCCTTCAACCACTCAGATCCTTCTTTTTACCTTTTAAGTCTTTCTACATCCTTTTTTTTTTCCCCCAAAACAAAGTTTCAAAATCCACTTTTCTGACCAACACTTTGTCATCTTTCCTTTTGATTCAGTTTCCTTTTCATTTGTCCCTCTGTAACGCCAGTAATTATCTGCCCCCACCTTTCTTGGACTCTAACTGGTACAAAGTTCAAACTTGCATAAAGTTGATTTGCAATCTGATAGCCCCAAAGGTACAATTACCAAATGATTGTTGTGCTTATTGTGACCCATAAGGCTGCTTAGCATTCAGTCTGTGGAATTTCAACATTTCATGGGAACAAAGGAAATAGCAGTTTTGATATTTCAGATATTGGGCATGATGTGAATGCCCTGAAAAGTATTGATGTCTGTTTTAGTTGGAGTACATATTGTTGTTTTTAGATGTTGACCATGAGTTGGTGGATACTACTAGAGTTCAAGTGGTTAGTTTGTGGGGAAGATGTAGGAACGTGGATATGAGGAATGTTGAATCAATTGAATGGCAGAGCAGGCATGAACTGAATGGCCTATTCCTATAACTATTGCTATGGTCTTCAAGCCTTGTGCCTGATCACTAATGCACCACTTCCTTTAGTATTAGATTGAACTGTCAGAGGTATCCCTTGTGTATAAGAGGAAAGAAGGGAGATCTCCCAAACTCAGTTGGAGAGTGCCAATTCACAAAGGATGAGAATAGACTTGACCACTCAAGTATCAATTCAAACCTGGACCGGTTACATTGCAAGCCATAGGAATAGTTGCACCATGGAGCCTTGAACAACAAAATGCTGCATTTTGCAAAGGAAGAAACTAGCAGACTACAGGAAGGTTGGAAAACAAATGAAACCTTACAAATCAGCACCCTTCTCAATCCCAAATTCAAAAATGATCTATGACAAACTATGTATTACTTGAAGTGTAGCCTCTGGTGTGCTATAGGAAATCCAAGCTGATTGTTTAAGGACCTTGTTAAATGCCAATGATGTTTTCATTGTCCACCTAAGAAATTGCATGACAATCACACTCATTAGCATTGATTGCTGACAATCATGACCAGATCATCTGTTAATGATATTTGCTCCTCCCTCAACATTTGCCCAGGTGACTGGGGTGAACTCTCTTACCGTTCTTGACGGAGTGCCTCTTATGGTGCCTTTATAAGGCATGCCTAAAAGTGCAGAGGGCCGTAGTTAGAATTATCTCATAGAAACTTATAAAATTCTAACAACAGAACTAGACAAGGTAAGCACAGGAAGGTTGTTCTTGATGACCTGGTGGCTCAGTGGTTAGCTGCCTCACAATGCAAGGCATGGGTTTGATTCCAGCCTTGGGTGACTCTGGGTTTCAGCCAAGTGCTCCAGTTCTTCCCACAGCCCAAAGATGTGCAGACTGGATGGATTGGCCAAGCTCAATTGCCAATTGTGTCCCGGGATGTGCAGGCTAGGTGGACTAGCCATGGGAAATGCAAGATTATGGAGATAGGATTGGGGGCTGGGTCTGCGCTTGATGCTGTGTTGATTTGGCCTCTTCCTGCACTGTACGGATTCAATGACTGGGGAGTCCAGAACCAAGGGTTCACAGTCTAAGGATACAGTGTTAGCTGAGTTGAGAAGAAATTTCTTAATCCTGTGAATTTCTCAGCCACAAAGCAGTTGAGGCCAAAACATTGAATGTTTTCAAGAAGGATATAAATGTAGGTCTTGGGGCTAAAGGGATCAGAGTATGGACAGAAAGTAGGAACAAGGCACTCAGATGATCAGCTGTGATCATACTGAATGGCGAAGCAGGCTCAAAGGGCAGAATGGCCTACTGCTATTCCTTTTTTATGCTTCAATATTAACATTGCATCTTGAGTGATGGCACATCTGAGTGTAGCATTCTTTCTGAAGCGAATTAAGGGTTTAAATCTACTCAAATATAGATTTCAAGAAACTGAACAAAACAAACTCCATTGTTATTGTGCTTCTGTGTTCATCTATGTTATAAAATAGAAATCAGTCCAAAAAGTGGTAATTGTAATAATCAAGATCATACCTTTTTTCCTAAGTGCTCTCATTAAAGAGTACCCATTTTTAGTTTGGTATGTTATATTTTGGTTATCTTTTCAAAATAGATTACTGTTTGTTTAATGTTGTTTTTGTTGCTGTCTGCCCTCACTATTAGATTCAAGATCCATTGATGTCATTTCAAGGAAAGTGGGGTTTGTTTTGGTGAACTGGCCCAATACTTGTCCTTCAGTCAGTTTTACTGAGAGATTTTCTGGTCATTTATCACATCATTTATGATGTTTTGCTCTATCCAAAATTACTGTGTTTCCAACATTGCAGTTGTGACCATACGTGGCCAATCTTTTTTTTAAAAGAAGTGTATGTTGAAATTTCAAAATGGTAAAAGTATAAATAGATAAAAAGTACTGTTTATTGGCAAAGATCTTGTGAATGAAGATGTTGCTTTTGGCTGTAGTTATACTTGTCTAATATCTGTAATCTCACTTCAAAAGATGTACACATCAAATCTTGTTGGCATTCTCCAGAGTAGTTGTTGCTTTCCTAGGTTTGTATGCACAAATCTAAACTTCTATCCATTCCATTTGATAAGACTGATTTGATTGCTTATCATTTAATCATATAACTGCTGTAGTCTCCAAACTCTCCTGAATGAATCTGTATTAGCTAATTACATGCTCACTACTATTCGGGTACATAATTATGTTGAAGAAAACCATGGTTTACTGCTATGATTTTACTCTTAAATGCAATCCTGTATTTTTCACGGCGTAACCAAAGTGCAGTTTTTTTTTCATGCTTCAGTTCTCAAAAGACTTAAATTTCTATTCTGTTGGACTTCTTTTCAGGTCATTCCAATTGGTTGCAAAACATTTAAGTTTATTTTTGTTGCAGTTTAATTGTTATTTGGAAATGGAAAAATCAAATTGTGCACAACAAGGTGCTGCAAATAGCTACGTGATGGTGATCTGTTCAGGGATGAAAATCCAGGGATATCTCTGCTCTCTTTGTTTGAAATAATACCAGTATCCTGCTCCTAGAAATAGTTCAAGGAACAACTAATTGCAGCTGACTCACTGGGGCTTTGGCTGATGTCAGTTTGCCCCTAGACATATATAGTTCCTTTTGAATAATAAAAATCACCTTGCTGATAACTAATAACCACAACTAGCTTTAACCAGTACTACAAAAATGAAGTGAAATATAGGAGTGTCTTCTTTATTACATTTTTAAAGGTGCTGGTAGACGTTTAAGTTGCTATTCATTTCTTTCAAGGCTGTTCAAATGTTCCATTTAGTTCTTGACTGATTTCTACCTTCACTCCTATTATTCACCTTTTATAACTAATATCCCTTACTTCAGTTTTGTTAAAAAGGTTGCTATTAGTGTCATCATCTATATCAATAGACAATAGGTGCAGGAGTAGGCCATTCGGCCCTTCGAGCCAGCACCACCATTCATTATGATCATGGCTGATCGTCCACAATCAGTATCCTGTTCCTGCCTTATCCCCATAGCCCTTGATCCCACTATCTCTAAGAACTCTATCATCTCTTTTTTGAAAGTATCCAGAGACTTGGACTCCACTGCCGTCAGAGCATTCCATACATCCACCACTCTCTGGGTGAGAGTATGGAGTTGAAGAGCAGAACAATTTTGGATCTCTGAAGGAATGTTTGGTGGTTCACAATGTTCCTGTAGCTGTGTCATTTGATTAATGCAAACTTTATCAGTTATTAACATGAAATAAATGTACCTTGCTAACTGAAACTTCTGATTTGGCCAGCAAGTTGTTTTCCTCTACTACGCCATATTAAGTGAGTCCTGCTTAATTTTAGTGTTCAAGTGCAGAGTCCCACATAAAAGATTAATACGTATAATTAATTGGGGTAGTGTATTGAGATGGATGGAAAATTGGTTAGCAAGCAAGGATTATTATTAATAATATTATTCAGAAGAGATCTGCCAGGATGTAGCTGTGAATGGAGGGTTTGAATTGCAAGGAATAGCTGAATAGGCTGGTACTTTACTCACTGGAGCATAGGAGGTTGAAGGGTGACCTTAGTTTTTAAAATCGGGTGTAGATGAGGTGTATGGCAGGTGACTTTTCCTTAGGGTGAGGGATTTCAAGACTAAGCATATTTTTAGGATGAGATGAAGATTTTAAATGCCATGAGGGGCAAACTTTTTTTAATGGTTCATGAGTGGAATGAACTTGTAGAGGAAGTGGTGGATGCAGGTGCAGTTACAATGTTTAAAAGACATTTGAATAGGTACACGAATAAATATTTGGAGGGATATGGGCCAAGTGCAGGTAGAGGGGGGACTAGTTTTAGTTTGGAATTATGGTTGACATGGATTTGTTGGACCGAAGGGTTTGTTTCTGTGCTAAATGACTCTTGAGTATTCCCTATACTTGGAAATGCCAGCAACCCTCACTGTAAGACAAAGCTCCAACAATGTTGGAGCTGACACATCCCCATGAAACAAAAATATATCAGTCTTAGTCTTAACTTTCAGTTGGTTTTGCAGCATCCACAACTTGTTTAATGAATCTATATTTTCACTGTGTGGGAACATGCCTTTTTCTGACTTCAAGATAATTGCATAAATATTTACTTTTTGGTGATTTAAATTTGTAATTGTGTACGTTAACTTTTATCATCTTGATCTTGTGTGGTCACAGAAGCTCCCCACCTTTAAAAGAAACTTTTATATTTTGTGAAAAGTGGGCAAGTCCCAAGGGACTTCAGCTATCAAGTATAAATAGTAGCTGGAAGTCACTCAGATAAAATGGTAATAAGTCACCCTGTCTTTGATCATGGAGTTTCTGCAGACGTGAGGTGATGCAGTAAACCTCTTGAGTTCCTTCCTTTTTCAATCTTCTGTTACCGTCTAGCTGGCCACACTAGTGACTGGTCATGATGTTCACAATGCCTGCTTAAACAAAAACGTCACCTTTCAGGCCTCATTTTCTCTCCCTGCAGTAAAGTAACCCCCCTTTACTGCATTGAGAAACAAGAAGCATTGTCTGCAGTGACAGGTTAAACTAGTCCCCTAGGCAGCTCTCTGCTGACTCATGTTTAGGAGTCATAATTTGGTTATTATTTTGTGATCCTGGTCCAATACTTTGAAATACTGAATGTTTGTTCTTTTTTTTCTCCTATCTGATTGTTGTCTTGAGTGGAAATTTCTCTCCCTCACACGGCGTGAGTCATGGTGCATATGGTGACAAAATGGTGAGAATGGAAAAATTCTGGATGTGGATGAATAGCTGAGGTCTTTTCTTTGCCCCCAAAGTAGGGGAGTTCAAAACTAGAGAGCATAGGTTTACTGTGAGAGGGGAAGGATTTAAAAGGGACCTAAGGGGCAACTTTTTCCATGCAGAGGGTGATGCATGTATGGAATGTGCTGCGAGAGGAGGCTGGTACAATTACAACATTAAAAAAGGCATCTGGATGGGTATATGAATAGGAAGGGTTTAGAGGGGTATGGGCCAAATGCTGGCAAATGGGATCAGGTTAATTTAGGATATCTGGTCAGCATGGATGAGTTAGACCAAAGGGCCTGTTTCCATGCTGCACAACTCTGACTTTGACCTTCATTTTAAAAATGTTCTTTTTCTCTTGAATAGTGACATCAGGATCTTGGCCTTGAATGGTGGCTACTTTATTTCATGTATTTGCACATCATTAAAATCCCAACAACCATTGTTTACATCCCAATAGCAATTCTCTTGGCCTCCTTTTTAAAAAGAAAACTAGATGTAAGTTCCCAAAGGTCAAGACTGGTATTTTCAGATCACCAAGTATCTGTCCTGGCCATCCTGACACTGCTGTTAATGTACAACACTCCTCCATGCTCTAAGGTTCATCATCCTCCTTGACCTTTCAGCCACGTGACTCCACATCAGGCAACCACATTATGATGTTTACTATTGGAACATCTCAGCCATGACTTCAGTTCTTGAATGTTACTTTGGAGCTGTTGAATGCCTAGGACGTGCAAGATTTTGCCAGTCACTTTTTGTGTGCAGGGACAGCCGTGAATTTCTTGGGTCTACACAGTATGCTTTAGTGCTGACATAGACATTCATCCAAGAGCTCTTAGCTTGCTTTCTTGTTCCTCATTGAGTTACAGGCTGCAAGCCTTTGTATGGATTTTATTGCTTTCTTTTTAATAATGCTTTGGGTCTTGAGTGCTCAGTTGCAGGCACCTCTGCAGTTTGCTTCTCCGAGCTAAAAAGCCAATCGGCTTGTGACAGGTGGAATGAGACACCAAAGAGTCAATGTGTCAGTCAGACAGTATGGCACTTTGAATTAAATGTAGCAGTGCTACAGCAGCTTATGTGGCAAACATGCTACATGAGTTTGAAGCAAGTGATTTTTGAAAGTTAATGGGGAAGGAGCCCTTGAAATGAAAGGGGTCTATCATAGATAGTTGAGGGCCTCATTTGATTACACAATGGTTGGTCCTCCTATCTGAATTACAGGTTGGTCAGTTGGGGGCTGCCATGTACCAAAAGGATTAGTCATTTGGGAGGATGATGGTGAGAGGCGTTGAATGGACATCGTACATATACTTATGAGAGCTGTAGTCCATCAGCCTTGTAACCTGTCCAGTAGTAAAGTGATGGGTACTGGCCTTTTTGGAGTGTGAGAAAGAAGAGAGGAGGTAGTGGCATTTACCCTTGAACATTAGTCAGCAGTGCTGCAAGGTCAAATGATCTATCTATATATTTAGACTCTGCATGGGTCAGTGCTGAATTATTTCTGACTAGGCTGGCTGGTCTGTTGGCATGCTGGTAGTGGTGTATATTTAATTCTGTCTTCCCATCTTTGCCTCTAGCTTTGGTCATGCAAACTTTTATTAATATAGAAACATTTAGCAAACTGCAGGAAAATGATATTAATTTGGGTAGAAACAGGGAATTAAACGCTGAAGAATTCTCTTGACAACTGGAGCTGTCTGAGAAATGGGAGGCCTTCATTCAATCTTATCAGTTGGTTGTGATATTTATTTCTGCAACTTTTTTGGTATTCAGTTTGGAGATATGATCATGGTTGGTGAAGCTGATTCTTGTGGCTTGGCAAGTCGTAGTGGAGGATATATGTCTGCTGATTTGGTGGAGGACTGCTTTCAGAAACTAGATAGTTTCTATCTAGCCCATTCCCCTCCTGCCATCAGGCAATAAGTGGTTATAATATCTAGAATCTGTGCATCAGAAATCACACTTTTCATTGTGTGGGTTTTACACAGCATGCACAAGCCAAGGGCCAAAGCACAACATGGAAAGAACATGTCCACATTATCGTCCTGCATGCCCTACTGAATTTATTGTTGACTATCTTCTATTTATTAATTTAAAAATAACACAAGACCAGGTCATAGTCCAAAAGGTTTATTTGGAAGCACTAGCTTTCAAAGTGTGTTTCTTCTTCAGATGATTGACCACCTGATGAAGAAGCAGCGCTTCGAAAGCTAGTGCTACCAAATAAACCTGTTGGACTATAACCTGGTGTTGAAAAATGTGTTGCTGGAAAAGCGCAGCAGGTCAGGCAGCATCCAAGGAGCAGGAGAATCGACGTTAAGGGCTCATGCCCGAAATGTCGATTCTCCTGCTGCTTGGATGCTGCCTGACCTGCTGCGCTTTTCCAGCAACACATTTTTCAGCTCTGATCTCCAGCATCTGCAGTCCTCATTTTCTCCTAAAAACCTGGTGTGTGTTTTAACTTTGTCCACCCCCAGTCCAACACCAGTTCCTCCAAATCATGATTTCTATTTAGGAATCTTAGTTTTGGACTTTGCTATAAGTGAAAACATCTTTCCCTATAATCATCCTCTAATTGTAAAGATGATTACCCAGCTTGTTTTGATTTTTAATTCACATGCATGTCCCCCCAAGCTGTTTTCTTTGGTTAATTTTACTTTCATGAAAAGACAATACATTTTAGTTGTGGCCTGTTTTTCCTATTGGTTCATATTCCATAAAACTTCATTTCACCATGATCTGACTTTAACTGTACATTATTAAACATTGGGCAGATGGAAATGGGGTCTGCTGGAGAGGGAGGTATGATGGTGTTTTATTTTTAACATCTCTCATTTAAAAATTTCTTTTACTGACCCAGATAAAAGGAGCAATGAAAATGTTCCAGCAAATTCATTCATTCCCTGTTCATTTTGATAAATGGTCAAATGTGACAGCATGACACATTTGAAGACGGTGGATGGGGCGGGGGTGGGGGGGGGTGACCACAAAATAAGAGTGCCTAACAGCAGATGTTTCAGATGCTCGGGAATACTGTGAAAACTTCTTGTGAAAGTCTTTTCTCATTTCCTTGACACACAATCACTACTTCCACTTTTCTTTTGCTCGCTAGCTCACACTCCCAATAGTACTTTGTCCTTGTTTCCACATCCATTTTTTAAGATGTTTCAAACTTCTAACTGGAACACAGTCCACAAATGAATATACAGAATCCAAACAGATTTGATTCAGGGTTAAAGGTAAGAGAAACTTGCACCTCTGATTTTATTTTAGTCCTGACTTAATGGCATTTGCTCACTTTTAACTTGTAATTTCTTTACATCTTTGGATTGATCTTGTCCACTTGATCAGTGGAATCCAGCACCTTAACCATTTAAAATCCTTTTCCTTTCTCTCCACCTCTGTACCTACTTGCTTTATTTGGCTGTCCTTGCAGATAACCCATCCTTTCCCACCAAAGTACTCACTCTGTTTTTGTCGTCTTTTCCCTGCATATGCCTCCTTGCTTCTCTTCCCTCCCTGATTTCTCTTTCTATGCATGCTGTCAAATTTTTCTCCTCTCATTACTACTACCAGTCAACCTTCATTTCAATTTTCTTTGACTATTTTGTGGTTCTGCATATGTCACTTCACAAATCCAGTTGTTAGTACTTTGCAAATGTATAATCAGTAACAGCCAGTGTGTAGCAAAATTCTGAAAAGGAATGGTGGGTCTAAGTCTCATTCATTGTGGCTTGTGCATCTACAAATTTTTGTTTTAACCTATTCAACAAATCTTGAGGTCAGATAATTATTGCTTTTTGTATCCCCTGTGTGTTCATGACTGGGAGGTAGGAATCTGTTCTCTTCCCCTTTCTCATTATCTTTCCTTTTTTTTATCTTTCCCATCTGCCTCATTCAGTCCCACTGGTAGGAGTGAGTCTCATTGCCATTCCCACTTCTGAATCAGAGTTTGAAAACTACTCCAGAGCTCCAGCTTTGACTTCTGCATTGACGTCTTATCGTTGGCTCTAGAGTTCGCTCTCTTATTCTCTCACTCTGTCCCCTCTGGCAGGTTTACCTGATCTGTGCTAGATATAACTGCTTGATAAGTTTTGTGGTATGATTGTAGGTAACCTCTAGGTCCCATCTTCCAATGCTTGAGAGCTATGGACAGTGTTGGTGAGTTGGCTCAGAATGAACTAACTGGGAAGTTGTCCCTTTCTCTGCAACAGTAATTTCATACCATCAACTCCAACAAGAAAAGATCCACTTTTCTGGAGTACCTTTCAAAACCTCAACACATCACAATGTTCCACAGCCAGTGAAATACATTTTGTAGTCACTGTAATGATGAAAATGGTACACGATTTCCACATGGCATCACATATACAAAGATAAATAATCCAGTCAAACACTCCTGATGTTGATCGAGGCATAAATATTAATCAGAGTCTAGAGTGTGGTGCTGGAAAAGCACAGTAGGTCAAACAGCATCCGAGGAGCAGGAGAATCGATGTTTCAGGCATAAGCCCTTCATCAGGAATGGCTCATCAGGGCTTATTTCTGTGCTTTTTCAGCACCACACTCTCAACTCTGATGTCCAGCATCTGCAGTCCTCACTTTCTCTTAATAAATATTGATCAAAACATCAGGGAAATTAAAGACTTTGTGGCTCTTGCAAATGTTGCCATCGGATCTTTTATAGGCATTTAGAAGGGCTGGAAACTACTGTTTTGTTGTCTTGCCTAAAAATGGTACTTCCAGTCCAACACTCCTTCACTTCCACACTGGAGCATTTTGAATTGGACTGGACCAATTATTTCTGACTTGAACAAAGTGCTACTAATCAAAACATGGCTAATAACTGAATAGTCAAGAATTGCAAATGAAGTAATAAATGTGGACACAGATTTTTCTTTAACTCAATGTCTGTAGAAAGTAGAAGAAATGGCAATGAGAAACATTTTTAGATGTTCAGGGCTCTTTAAATGCTCTTGTGGTGAATGTGTCCTGAATAGAAATGCTGCCCTGCAGTGCTGGCAAACTGCCACCTTGTGAAATCAGCAAAAAGTGGAGCCTCCTGTCTAAATTTTAATGTAGCTGATGGCTCATCTCGGCTGATCGTTAATCTTCTGACTGGTGCCAAGAGTTAGCTGCGGGTCAACTATGAGTGAGGACTGCATTCAGCACTGCTGCACATTGCGATGTGCACCTTTTCTGCACAGACTCAGATGAAGAAAACCCTCATTGGCTTGGGTTGATCAGTGTTACTGCACTGGGTGAGGAGATTCCATGAAGGGTTTTTGCTTTTCTGTTTTTCTTGGAGTGAAAATTGAAGATGTGCTAATGAACTGTAATCGCAAAGAAATCTTGAAGTCTAAGCAATGCAGACTTAAATCATTGCAGGGAGGCCAGCCCACTGGGTAAGTTGTCGTGCGTGTGTGTGTGTGTGTCTGTTTTGTGCTTTTTTTAATCATTTGTTTTGAGCAGATGAACATGATCTCTAATCTGATTTCCTTTTAAAGGTTTGCAGTGAGCTGTCAAGTGGCAGCAGCTGCCCTGAGCTTCCACCCACCCTGAATAATTGCCCCTTATTTTAGGGTTATTATCCAGCTGATGAATGGCTTGCTGCATGGCTGAATGTTTAAGAGGTATAATGCAAAGGAGCTGGATTATAGGAGGTTTGTTTTTTTTTGTGAGACACATCCGTAATTTGAAGGAGCAATTTTTGTCTGGAGCATAATACAAAAAGCGGTACAAGCAGTCATTTAGGCATAAAGCCAGATAATCAGGGTTTATCTGAGAGCTGTTTACCTTGTAAGTATGAATGTGACCATCTAACTAGATGGCCTTCTTGACTTGGACTCTATTCTGGACTTTGTTTCTAGTTGTCAATTTTCCCCAATTGTAGATAGAAATCATCTTAACTGTTGAAGCCATGTTGTGATGCGACATTTCCATTAACCCAAATTTAACTTTCTTCCCTAATGGAGAACCTCTTTCCGCATTCCAGGCAAATCAAATGCTATGCTTCCATGGGGAAAGCGCTCAATATTTTCACGTGCTCTCTAATTTTCATTCTTTTTGGAGAAATTTTCTTTTGATTTATAAATTACTTTACTTTAATTCACATTGTTGAGGAAGTGCCCAGGTTACAAACCATTGGCTTATTGTAAAAATCACAACTTCCTGACTGAGGAAAGGGGGGGGGGGTGCTGAGCAAGACGCTCACCCATGTTTATCTAGCTTGCAAACTGGATGGTTACAAGGATGGATCAAAGCAGAAAGTTACCAGTATTTAAGCATGCTCTCCCTCTAGTCTACTCTTTCACCCAATCTCAATCCTTTGTATCAGACACCACCGTGTGACTGCAGTATGTTCAGCTTTGCATCCCAAGTCTGGAAATTTGCTGCTCACTCTGTCAATGCATTTCAAGTCTGACTGACAATACCTGATTTCAATCTATGTTCATCTGTTCACTTACTGCTTATATGGTATCATCTGACACTCAGGACAAGTTACTTGAAGAAAACAGTACAAGGTTTCATCCTTAATTCGTGAACACTCTGTCCTATTGTAGTATTCAAGTGCCTTGACTAATCGGCTCCAGAACAGGTTTCTTGCAAAGGCATGCACTCTGTGTGAGAACTGCATTTTAAGGGGGTATGAACTTGAACCTTTAAAGACTGTTGGGAAAGCAGGCTATGTGAGGGTATTTCGCATCATACATTGTCAAAGATTAATTTAATGGGATTGGTCGTCATCTGTTTGACCAAGCCCTTTGTTAGCCTGTAAATACACTTTTTGGAAGGTGTATTTACGGGGTGCCATATCTGGCTCAGTGGGAAGCACTCTTGTCTCTGTATCAAAAATGTTTTGGATTCAAATCCCACTTTTGGAGACTTAAAATGTTCTAATAGAATTTTTATAGAAGTGACTCGACGGTTTGTGCTTCAATAATGTGAGGGATCGTCCAACTGATTTGTTAATATCCCTGATCACTATTAAATTTATGGCCTGGCTCTCCAAATTTGTTTGTGACACAGAGGGTCACCAGATCTCATTTAAAACCTCTGACTCCTTCAAGGGATTAAAATTCTTCACTTTTTTTCAATGGTTTGGTTTCAGAACTCTGTCACAAATCTCTGACTTGGATTGCCTGAATAACTGCTAACATCTCGGTAGTTCAATTCCTTTTCTTTCCTGAGACAGGACTTGCAGGGAGCTCTCAAACTACTCCCAAGCATCTAATTACTAACACAATTGTAGGTTTTATCAAACAGCTAGCTTCACCTTCTGCTGCTGAATTTCTCCAATGTTTCTCAGTTACATTTCAAGCAAATACAACTTGTGGGCTTGCTTCATCCCACAATTCACTGTTGTGAGCTATCAAGGATTCCCACGGATTTATTTTCAGCCCAGCTTTTTCCAAGGCATGGAGTTGCCACTTCCCGCACCTCTCCTCAGCTTTAACTGCCTAAAATCTGTTAGTAGCAGCGCTTTGTTTCAGCATTCTCCCAGCTCCAACTGGAAGCAACTACTATTTCCCAGCAAACACACCGGATATATATTGAAACCAGTGAACCACCAATGCTTTGTGCTTTCCTTAACCTGACCTTTTGGGGTTTACTATCCCCAATTTCTAATAACTACTTCGATAAAAGTCAGCTTTACAACCTTTTCAGGGTTTACGGAATACTCTTTAAACTATTTTGGCTAATTTTCTATTCTGATTCTACCACTTTAGGGCAGTGTAGTAGACATGGTCTATATGGACTTCAGTAAGGCATTCGACAAAGTTTCCCATGGGAGACTGCTTAGCAAGGTTAGAGCTCGTGGAATACAGGGAGAAGTAGCCATTTGGATACAGAGCTGGCTCAAAGGTAGAAGACAGAGGGTGGTGGTGGAAGGTTGTTTTTCAGACTGGAGGCCTGTGACCAGTGGAGTGCCAAGGATCGGTGCAGAGCCCACTGCTTTTCGTCATTTATGTAAATGATTTGGATGCGAGCATAAGAGGTACAGTTAGTAAGTTTGCAGATGACACCAAAATTGGAAGTGGAGTGGACAGCAAAGCAGGTTACCTCTAATTGTAACAGGATCTTGATCAGATATGTGCCAATGGGCTGAGAAGGGGCATATGGAGTTTAATTCAGATAAATGCGAGGAACTGCATTTGGGAAAGCAAATTTTTTTTCCCTATTTGGTTCCATAATCTATATTCCAGGAAACTGCCAGCACAAACATTCTTTGAAACACCCCTTTTATACCATTTTTGCCAATTGGATTGCCTTAGTCCATGTGTAGATTAAAAGCCCCTATTAGTATAAATTGACATTGTGATAAGCACTTTACTCAACTGTCAGCAGGGCCTAAAAATTGCTGGTGGGAGCAGTTAACTGACTCTTGTTGTTCCCAATATCTATTATTACTGGCTTTATGTTTCATGATTATCTGATTCAAATTTTAATCACTAATGACCTTATTCTTGATTATTGGGGCTACCCCATCTCTTTGCCAATCTGTCTGTGTTTTTCTGAAAAGTGTACCTCTAAATTTATTGCCTAATCTTGGTCACTTTTTGAAGCTATGTCTTTGTAATGATGAATCTAAACACTTCCTATATGATCATGCTTTATAAATTCCTATCTTAGAAGTTATTTTGATCTGTGAGAAAGAGATCCCAGCATTCATAGTGGTAACAAAATCCCAATTAGAACTACAGGACCTACTATGTTGATGGAGGGTTTTCACATCTGCAGTGAATACTAGAACAACTATTTCCATAGCAGTAAGGTAATGCTTAAATTTCTCCATTTGCTCTTTTTTGGCTCCCTGGCTGTGGAGATGCAACTTAAAAAAAAATGTAATTGTTCATTATGGGCAATTGTGATTAGACATGGTTAATTCCATGGTCATCATTTGTCTGCATTCTGCTTTAGGAAGTCAGTCAGGTATTCCTCTCCTGATTGCAGATTGACAAGTGCCCAGGAACTATCTATTACCATTGTTAGTTCTGTGGAAAATATAGGCCATTAGTATCTTGGTCACACTGTAACATATTTGTTCGTTAGTGATTTAAAGTACCTATTTGGAGCTGTCCTTCAGATGACTTACAAATGTTACGAATTAGTATCCCCAGAAACCTGTTCGAGTGAAATTAATTCAGGCAGGGATCGAAACACAGTTCGAAATACCACTCTACCTCACCCTCCCCGAAAACTAAAGGGAACTGTTGAAGGGGAGAGGGCAAATATAAATATTCTCTCAGAACCCACTACCCTTAACCATGCGAATTGCACGCTCCTTGTTCTCCAGCATTGCAAGAAAAATACAGGACTTGAAATAATCTCCGTGTTCCCACTCACGAAACAAAAATATTCTGGTACGTAAGAGTTAAGTGTTTTTTTTGAAACCAAAAAAAATGAACACAACGCCATTCTTCCTGATTGAACCACAGGGGAGGGATGCCTCCTGATTAAATTCACTGCTTCCTTGGTAAGTACAGAGCTGAAAGCGTTTTCTCCTCCTATTGCACGCACAAAGCTGCGGAGGATCTGAAAAACTCCAGAACGTGACCCTCTGTTCCATCCCAAACAGCATCTGACTGCTGCAGCAATGTCGACCTATTCCTGTCACCACAGCAACGGCTGCATCACAACTTAAACCAGTCTGATGTCCTGCAGTCTGCTGAACAAAGACCCCAGATCCAATGGTGGGTTTTTTGTTCGGAAGCGGATCAGAGCAGGCTGCTGATTGGCGCTCACGCTTGATTGAAAGCATCATGTGGATTAAGCGAGAGAGAGGGAACTCTCCAGTGAACTGATGATCATTGTTGACTAAGATTTTATTTGCTTTTAAAAGTTGCAGTGCGTTTTTGAGGAGCACTGAGCCAGATTTCTGCAGAGCCTGGAGTCTGAGTGAGTATGCCAGTTTAATAACTGTGGTGACGAACCGTACTCACTGAAGTGATACCAGACATGCAGGCCTCCCAGCGATAGATGTCAAGGCAGAGAAGCTCAATAGTGAATGTACCTTATTGTTTTTTGTTTGCAATAGTTCTGTGGTTCAGTATGTCTCAACAAACTGAATTATATAATTTTGTATTGGAGGCCATTCAGTCCATCATCCTTGTTCCAATTCTTCAAAAGTTCTATCCAATTGCATCCACTCCATGCTCCTCACTCTTCGTTGCCAGCAGAAGTTTTCCTCAAGATATCTATTCAGTCATCTTTTTTGTTCTGTACAGATTTAAGACACTTTTTGCCCTTCCTGGAAGTGGATTCTAATTTTTTTTTTAAAATCCCAACTCCCCCGGCCAATTGTTTTACATCTATGACTCTCCTGTCCATGGATTTGCTTGCTCACTAATTGCCATAACATATTGTTAACTGTTTTGGCCCTCCTTGTTGCTTTAATAAATCATATATGGAAGTTTTCAAAATCTGGAAGAATAATGTTTCTGAAATCCTTGCTACTGGCTTTTAGTAAGCCTCCCTGTAACTTGTTTTCATCCGAGTGCAGTGAAAGTGAGGGGATTTCTGATCAGCTGAGTGCACTGCTAATAATTAGTGAGATGTCCTTGGGTAAGCTTTAAAGGTTGAAAAACTGAGCACTGCCTTCTCATTTTTAAGGGGAGAAAGCATATATGTAAGGGAAGGGCTCTTGTGCAGTGGTATCTTTGGAGTGGGAGGCCTGGGTTCAAGTCTTAACTTGCTCCAGAGATATGTAATATACCACTGAATAGGTTGAGAAAATACTTAGTGAGGCAGCAAGGATTCAGGTACTAATCTCCTCCCTCCTCCCAGAATGTTAGCATCGGAATCTATAACAATTACCGTTACTATTTAAAAACAGACATTTTTACCATACAAAAGTAACCAGTTTCTATGATGCTGTCTGATTAAACGAGCACATGCTTTTTGTAGGGAATTAACTATACTCTCTCCCTTGGCTAATTAGTCATATTTGTGCCTCTGAATCAGATGATTGTGGATTGAAATGCCACTCCATGTTTATTATAAAATTTTAGATCGGTACTCCAGTGCAGACTGCTGCTTTGTTGGAAGTGCGATGTCCCAGATGAGTCACTAAATAGAGTCCTATCTCCCCACTTGGGGCTGAAGATTTTATTTTGAAAAGAGCAACTGGAGTTCTCCCTGGCATTCTGGCCAGAGCTCATCCCTCAACCAAAATCTCAACTGAAAGATCATTATTGCATAGTTTTTGGGAGCTTGCTGTATGTAAATTGGCTGTCATATTTCCTTATTTCACAAAAGTGACTTCTGATATCCTAAAGTCATAAAAGATGGCAACAAAAATAAATCTTTAAGGTCGGAGTACAAATAAAGCCAAGGAGGGGGTGGGTAAGCCTTTGAGTTCTGAATGTTATCGATTGTATTGTTAGTCATTTGATCATAAAACTTTTATTGTGCAACTTGAACTTCTGAAGATCATTTAAGGGCAAGATGAAGTGCTTCTCTGCAATTCATGTAAACTATAAGAATCACATTTTTCGATCAGAAAATATCTGTGCAAGCTTTTGAAGTTGATCCTCTACCTGATTTCTGCTGTACCTTCTATTCAGCTGGGACTGCACTGCAGTGTTGTGTTAGTGTCTGCATTGCGGGGCTCTTCAGTACACTCTGACACTGATAATGATCTGAAGAGTTTGAGAAATGAGACTGCTCATGCAGTCATATATTAATACAGCATGGAAACACATCTTTCGGTCTAACTCATCAAAGCCAACCAGATATCCCAATCTTACTTAGTTGCATTTGGTCCATATCCCCCTCAACCCTTCCTATTCACAAATCTATCCAGCTACCTTTAAATGTTGTAATAGTACCCACCACCATGCTTTGTGTGAAAAAATTACTCCTCCGGTCCTTTTTTTTCTTAAATCTATCTCATCTAAAACCTATGCCTTCTAGTTTTGGACTTTCTTTTCTCTACCCT
>NC_057718.1:88069718-88077915 GCF_004010195.1 Chiloscyllium plagiosum
CCATAGCTATTCACTCTATCCATGGTCCTCATGATTTTATAAACCTGTATAAAGTAACCCCTCCGCCTCCAGGGGGGGAAAAATGCCCCAGCCTATATAGCCTCTCCCTATAAGTCAAAACCTCCAACCCTGACAACCTTGTTAATCTTTTCTGTACCCTCCCATCTTTCCTGAAGAAGGCGACCAAAATTGTTTGCCATGTTCTAAAAGTGGCCTCACCAATGTCAAACATTGCTCTAAATTGAAAAAGGTATTGTGGAATGATGTCATGTGTATGTCTAGTACAGTATGGACATGAATGGTAGTGATTTCAGAGCATTTCATGTTGAGTTCTTTTATTTTTGTTTGTCTCCCATTTCTGACATGGAGATTATATGGATCCTATTAGTTTTTAGTTGGAAATAAAAACTCAGCAGGTTTAGCATTATTGAGGTGACTAATAGGAAATGGAGCAAAATACTGAGGGATGACTACTTTATCTGGAGGAAAGAAGTCTATTATTTTGCACCCTGGCCAGCTCTTGCTGTCCCCATCTCACGGAGAAGCTCTGTTGCACTTGAATGGTTACAGAAAAGTGCAGGGCTGACTGATCACCATGTGGAGAATTGTAGATCTTGCAACAGAAAAGGCAGCCGTTTGGTCCATCATACCCATGCTGCCTCTAAGAGATATCCAGTTAGTCTCTCTTTTTGCTTTTTGTTCATGGTACTCCAAACTTTTTTTTATTTGCAATTCTTGTCTGAGAGTGATTTTTGCTTTCACCAATCCGTAACGGAATCCCGACAATTTTCTTAACCACCTCTTCCCTGTTGTTTGCCCTGTCCAAAACCCTAATTTTACTGAAATGGTATAAAACTTTTGCACAAAGCACTGGAAAATCTATTTGTGACTCTTCAGTCCACGTTTTAAACTGTTAAAAGTTAGATTTTGCATGATTTAAATCTTTAAGTCTGTTTGACCGTTTTAAAGTGGGAAGTAACTTGACAACTCAAATGTTTCATTCTCTCTTGTTTTACTTTTACAGATGAGTACCATGTTCTTCCAGATGTCTTGCCACCTGTTCGAGAGTCTCTGTCCCGTAGAGCGACCTTGACTGCGCCTATTGGCTTCTTGCACACAGATAATAGACGGTATGGTGGAACGAGAAGCATGGATTCATCTGACCGCGATCGCCCAGTCAGCTATAGTTCCACATCTTCCTCTGCCTCCTCCAGGGATAGCCACTGCTCCTTGAGCAGTGGGATGACCCTGGTCTCCAACAGCCACTTAGGCCTTCCTGGCCAAGAGAAGGAAGCTGGGGCCATCCGGCTGGAGCTGATCCCAGCAGGGCACTTGGCTGGCACAGATGATTGTGCAAAGGTTAATTTGCCACATACGAATTCTGGAGAGCTGGATGTGAAAAGGCCCGGATTCATTGGAATCAAAAGAGTTGACTCCAGGGTGCCCCACAAGAATCGTGCAATGTCACCAGGAGCTGCATCTGCAAGCCCCAAGCTGCTTTACGTGGACAGAGTGGTGCAGGAAATTCTGGAGACTGAGCGGACCTATGTTGAAGATCTAAGGAGCATTGTGAAGGTACTACTCATCTGTTGGATCAAAGAGTTAATTTTGTCTTGTACTGATGAGTTCTGTTTTGGGCTTAGAAAATGCAGGCAGCAATTATTAGTTTATGTGGAATGTTGGTCTTATTTAAGAGATCTAGAATACAAATAGGTGTTAGTCGTATAAAGCTCTAATTTGACCATTGTAAAAAAAAAAAAGATGGTGAGGGTACTTGGAACAAAATACAAGGAGTGCTAAAAGTAGAAGTGCAAATGATTAGGTGTGAAAATGAGGAGAAAAGAGGTCTGTTTTGCTTAGAGCAATGTGAACAAGACACAAGATTATGGCTTTTAGGGTGGTGGGGGAAATTATTGAACTCCATCCATTTTGTGTCCTAAAGGCTATAAAGTACCAAAGTGGAAAATAGTGGCATTCCTCCAGCTCATGTGGAGTTTTGTTGTAATACTGCAGTGGGCCCAGGACAGAAATGTTAACATTGAGGCAAGATGGTTCAGTTGAAATGGCAAGCAACTGGAAGATTTGGGTCATTATTACAGACCGTGGAGGGGTTCTACAAAGCAGACATTTACATAGTTTTGATGTTTCCTCATCAGAAGCCATTGATTTATTTTTGTAATAGAAATCTGTTGGGTCATTATTAGCAAATCAAGTCTGAATGGCTTTGGTGGTTCTCTTTAAGTTCTGGCTGAGGGAGACACCTTGTTTATTCTCTACTTTTTTTGTTCTGTTGGCTGGCTGGAATGTTCATACGTGCATGGAATGTTTACAGTCAGAGGTGGTGAGTTTGCTTTTGCTCGGATAGTTGCTAGAGATTATTGAAAGCCGCCAATGTGAACATAGATGATCAATAGCAGCCATTTTAAATCTGGCAGTGTAAATTTTAAAATTTGTTTTTTTAGTTTCACACTCACACTCTCTCTTTCCTGTCAATAGTTACCTTCTGTGAATCATATAAACTTAATTAAAACATGCTCAAATTATGAATTACATCATTTATGTAGCATCTTCAGAAACCATATTAATGATGCTACACTTAAAATACAGAACAAATTAGTTCTGTTTGACTTCTGTTGACTGGTATTGTATCAGATCAGTTGCTCAATTGTTGTTTAACCCTCATTTAAACTGTTCCAAATAGGCTGGATTTTGTACTGTTTTGCTTCGACAATATGAACAATCAAGGCAGTTATTTAATCTGCAGAATGTTATTGGAAATGTTGCTCACAAGATCTTGGAGGCTCCTAGCATTGATGGGAGGATGCTGAGGCTTTTCTCTCTTGACAGAGGGCACTTTTGCCTTGCACTCCAGTGTCTCCATTTTATATCTCCCTTTAGTTTCAATTGGTCTGATTAATGATGGGACCTATCCATTGTCTGAAAGAAAACTGGAATTACTTTTGGACCATTACCTCAAGTCAATCATGTTGAAAGACAGCATATGTTGAATGTACGGAGTGTGGGGACTTTAAAGTGTTAATTGAATATTCTCCATAATGAACAAAGAATTTGTGGTGCGGGGGAGGAATTGGTCTTTCAGGATGCTCTTTTTAAGATTGTAGACCATCAAGTTGTACAGTGTACAATGTGTGGCCATCAGTACATTGTACTTGTACCAGCCCTTTGTAAGAGCTTTCTTAGAAAAGGTCTGGAGAAAGATACTATTTAATTGTGTAACTACAGGAATTCCCTTTTTTGCTTTTAAATTTATGCCTAAAGATGCTTTAACCGTCCATTCAAGTAAGGAATTCCAGATCATACTGGTACTTGGGTCAATTAATTTGATATAGTTATTTCCTTCATGCATGAAAGTGGGATATAGGGGGCTTCTGAAATGAGCCATAGGCAAACTAATCCGCAATAAACCATGATGTAATACTGTATCATTGACTGACTGTTTCATGGTATGGTACAATTAAGTCTCTTATTTATCATTATTATTGGCTACCAATTACCCTATTGTGGTGTAATATTACTAGTTTGACTGCCTTGGTACAATGGTGCTTTGTAAAAATAAGTCTTTAATTCAATGCACAAGATTTTGTTATTTTACTTTTGACTTGATCACAGATCAAATTCATGAGAATTTATTTAAGCCGAAGCAACATGTGTCCACAATATGCTGAAATGTTCCTTTGTACATAAGCTTTTTAAAGCATAGTGTCCTCAATTATTTCATTAAACATACTTTCTAATTCAGATTCTTCTAATTCATGTTATGCCCTAAACTCTTTCTCTCTTATCCCCCCACCCCCACCTCTTGCCCCATAGCAATAGTGTTCTTTTTGAAATATCCAGCTAAACTTTTGGGTCACCTACTAGGCACTGTAACAATTCCATATGAAATGATTCAAACTTCCCTATCTCAATTCAGAAGACATCTGTGCAAGTTTCCGATTTCATTATGGAAGTGAGGAGTGCTCATCCACAAATAAATCCATGCCCCATGCCAAAACTGAATACATATTAAGTATCTTGATTGTTTCTACATGTGCAAGTCTTAAGTTGGAGAGTTTTTTTGGCACACTTTTTAATGAGGATAAAACTATTATGGTGAGTCTTGTAATGTTGCCTACTTTTTACTTGTTCATTTTGTTATGATTTTGTTTCTATGAGCTGGATTTTACTCCCTTGCCAACTGATTTGAAGGTGGGGTCGTTCATAAAATCTAGCACATGTCCTTGCTGTTTGCCAATCATTATGAAATTTTACCAGAGTCGGTAGGAGGAGTAGTTGGAGGTATTAGCCTACCCACCCCTGGGCTAATTTGAGGCCCTGAAGTATCCAATTAAAGGCTGTTTTCTTCATGTCTAGTGGTAAGCCAGCATATTTAACTGTATAGACCTAGTGTCTGGCAAGGAGTGTATAGATTTTGCAGGGACTCTAGCTCAGAGACACTCTGATCCTTCTCTCTTTTATCCTCCCCTCCCTCTATTCATGCCAACCTCTGCAACCTACCTGTGCTGACCCCCTGGCAAAATGAACCCCACTTAAACTTGGTGTCGAAATCCATTTGAAAACCTCTGCTGCAGGAAATTGTAATCCTACCATTTGCCCAGTGCTCCTTCCTGACACAACTGGGATTACAGTTGGTAGCCATTCAATTAAGCGCACAATGTCCCATGAAATCTAATCCCACCCCACCCCCAAGCGTTCTCTTTTTTTTAAATTTTCTGCTGTTGTCCACTACTTGATCTGTCTTCAGACACCTCTCACCACTTTTTGTTCCTCACACCCAACAAGCCAAAGGATGATTGTAGTTAGTACGATCAATGGAGAAGTAGTTGAAAAGAAGGGAACATTATGTTAGATGATTTGCTGGTTGTACAGTCTACAAATCCTTTTTAAATAGTCTGAGAACATTGGCATTGTTTTGCACAGATTCCCTGTGGTGCCACCAATTAGCAGAAGTAACATGGGCAACTGTTTGGATAAAGTTTTATTAGGGGTCAGTGCAACAGGTGGTGACCTTTCCAAGAGCCCTTCACTAGGCGAGAAGTCTCCTTTCATCTGGCTCTTTTAACGGCTGGGATAGAGCACAGGACAATGGGCAGATTGACCTTCCATTCTGTTCAAACCATTAGCCTTTCTGGACAATGGAAGCATTCTTGACAATTCAGTTATTTTTAGTTGTGTACTGTTTAGCATCTTGCTGTATCAGGGAAATTTTCTGGGGGATTAGCTTGATTTGATTTGTCAAATTCAAGTCTACAAACAGAATATCAAAATTTTACAGCGCAGAAGTAAATACAGGTAGTTCTGGGATAATACATGTTTCGCAGCGTGATTTGGCAATAATGTTGCTGAAGACATAGGACGGTATTTTGGAGTACATTTACCTCTTGGCAACAGTGTGATTCCACGGAAGTCAGTTTGCGTGCTTCGTTCTGTGCATGTGCTGAAATCTCCACGGCTTTTTGTGTATGCACCAATGTTCTTACATGCATCCCTGTTCGTGCGTGTGTGGCGACTGTGTCGGTTTTCATGCAGTTCTGTGTATGCACCGATGCCCGCACCATAGTCTCTCCTCTTGCGCGTACACTGTCAGCTGCCGATAGAGCAGTTTTCTGAGGAACTGTCCAGAGAGGAGCTTTCCTATGTTTTTAAATATACTGCTTTAAGTTTTTTACTTTTTTTCTTTTCATTGATAAATGATTTCAACCTTGATGCAGGCTGTACTATACTTTGCAGTATACTTCTGGGGGATTTTGTGTGAGATCAGGAGTGATTTTGTTTTGCTGTTCTGCCCCAAGCCCCACTTTTCCCATCGACCCCACTATTTCTACTAAGCGAGGTTTCACTGAAATGCAACTGCTGTGTTGTAGGAGAATTACCTGTAATCATTTAATCCGGCTTTCTGAAAGAGCTCTTCCACTTCCTGGCAATTGGTAGCTTTTTGGATGTTGGCCTTGCTACCGTTCTTTCTACCGGCCTCTGAGGCAGAAGGCTCGGGTTCAAGTCTCATATTGGAGATATGAGCACCCATTTAGGCTGATGCTATAGTATGCTATCTTTTACATGTGATAGTACATGTAGGACCTTTTGTTTAATGAGATTCCATGATACTGTCAAACACCAGAAAATTCTCCCCAACGTCATGCCAACATTTATCCTTTTATTAATGTTGGTAAGTGAAATCACTGGGTCATTAATCCCTCATTTTTAAAAAAAAGAACAATTGTGATAATGTATACAGGACTGGCTGCTGTTTTCTCTACCCTACAACAGTCTCTAGACTTTAAATTGGGTGAAGAGTACTTTGGGATGACCTGATGTTGTGAAAGGTGCTGGTTTTTCTTTGTTTCTAAAAAAAATATAAATGGATTCTGTTCACTCCACAGTATTGATTTGAGTTTCGAATTCTTAACTGCTCCCTTTTTTGTTTGGTGCATTTTCTAATGCCTTCCCTCCACTCCACTTTTGCATCTTAAATTTCTATAACAAACTGCACTTCCACTCCAATTTCTGAAATAATTCTAATTCATCTACTTTGACTCTTCTATCATCCTCTCTATAAGGGGGTGTCGAGAATTACAGGTGATACTGCAACTGAGGCCTCGCCAATATTTTTCCTTGCTTTTTATATTTGCCTCCGTGTATAAAACTAAAGTGTCTGCTGTGGCTTAGTCATTGCTCTCAACTGAGTTAGATGGTCATAGATTTGAGTCCTAGAAGCTGGAGTTTATATTCCAGGCTGGTACTGTTGCAAGTGTCCTCTTTATTAATGAAGCAATTCAGGCCCTCCCTCCCCTGACCTGCTTTGGTAGAGTACAGGATCCCAGCATTCCAGTCAAAGAAGACCAGGAGTTCTCCCGGTATCTTGGTCAGTATTTATTCCTCTCAACAAAATCTGATCCTTGCTGTTTGTGGGACCTTACTGTGTGCAAATTGAAAGCCATGCTTTCTAAATTACATCAGTAACCACACTTTTCAAGTACTTTTTATTCATTTATGAATTATTTTGGGACATTGAGTTGGTGAAAAGTACAATATAAATATAAATTTACTTCATTTCTTGTTGCTCTAAAGCATGCCAGGAGGTGTATTCCCTATTTGTCTGAAGCATCTCTGTTTGCAGGTGAGTGGAGCCTATAACAACCACTCAGTGATATCTAATACAGACTGTAAGGGTGGATTATCTTTTTTAAAATTCAATGTAAGGTGAAGGTTAAGTATCGTCTGCTTGGATCAATGAAGAAACTTGAGCAGAGAGGCAAACAGATCTCAAGCATGCACTTGTGCCATCAGTCTGTTTTGAGCTATAGATGATGTTGTGGTGGTTCCCTTATCAACGGCTTACAGTTGCTGGAGCTTGTTTATGTACTGTGTGTTCTACAGATATCAAAGTTAAAATACACTGTTTACTTGGTAAAATTGCAAGCTTTCTCTAAATGAGATAACAAGAGTCCAGAGACCGTTTAAGCCTGTTAGGGTGAAAGGCAAGGCTGGTAGGTGTAGAGAAAGCTGGATGATTAGAGAAAATGAAGTTTTGGTTAAGAAAAAGAAAGAAGCATATATCCGGTATAGACAGGAGCGATCAGATGAATCCTTTAGAGTATAAAGGCATTCATAGAGTCCTAGATGTACAGCATGGAAACAGACCCTTCGGTCCAACCCATCCATGCCGACTAGATATCCCGACCCAATCTAGTCCCACCTGCCAGCACCCGGCCCATATCCCTCCAAATCCTTCCTATTCATATACCCATCCAAATGCCTCTTAAATGTTGCAATTGTACCAGCATCCACCACATCCTCTGGCAGCTCATTCCATACACGTACCACCCTCTGCATGAAAAAGTTGCCCATTAGGTCTCTTTTATATCTTTCCCCTCTCAACCTAAACCTATGCCCTTTAGTTCTGGACTCCCTGACCCCAGGGAAAAGACTTTGCCTATTTATCCTCTCCATGCCCCTCATAATTTTGTAAACCTCTAAGGTCACCCCTCAGCCTCCGACGCTCCAGGGAAAACAGCCTCAGCCTCTCCCTGTAACTCAGATCCTCCAACCCTGGCAACATCCTTGTAAATCTTTTCTGAACTCTTTCAAGTTTCACAACATCTTTCTGATAGGAAGGAGACCAGAATTGCATGCAATATTCCAACAGTGGCCTAACTAATGTCCTGTACAGCCGCAA
>NC_057718.1:88078049-88101603 GCF_004010195.1 Chiloscyllium plagiosum
ATGTAAATGACAAAAATTAGAGGGCCCAGCACCGATCCTTGTGGCACTCCACTGGTCACAGGCCTCCAGTCTGAAAAACAATCCTCCACCACCACCCTCTGTCTTCTACCTTAGAGCCAGTTCTGTATCCAAATGGCTAGTTCTCCCTGTATTCCATGAGATCTAACCTTGCTAAATAGTCTCCCATGGGGAACCTTCATATACTTAAAATGGAAATCAGGAGGGCAAAAAGGGGACATGAGATTGTTTTGGCAAATAGAATTAAGGAGAATCCAAAGGGTTTTATAAATACATCAAGGACAAAAGGATAACTAGGGAGAGAATAGGGCCTAACAGAGATCAGCAAGGCAGCCTATGTGTGGAGCAGCAGGAGATGGAGGTGATACTAAATGAGTATTTTGCATCAGTGTTTACTGTGGAGAAGGACAAGGAAGATATAGAATGTGGGGAAATAGATGGTGACATCTTGAAAATGTCCATATTACAGAGGAGGTGGTGCTGGATGTCTTGAAACAGTTAAAGGTGGATAAATCCCCAGGATCTGATCAGGTGTGCCCTAGAACTCTGTGGGAAGCTAGGAAAGTGATTGCTGTGCCCCTTGCTGAGATAGTTGTATCACTAGTAGTCACAGGTGAAGTGCCAGAAGACTGGAGGTTGGCCATTATTTAAGAAAGGTGTTAAGGAAGAGCCAGGGAACTATAGACAGTGAGCCTGACCTCAGTGGTGGGCACGCTGTTGGAGGGAATCCTGAGGGACCGATTTACATGTATTTGGATAGTCAACATGGCTTTGTGCATGGTAAATCATGTCTCATTTATTTGATTGAGTTTTTTGAAGATATAACAAAGAGGTTTGATGAGAGCAGAGCAGTGTATGTGATCTATATGGCCTTCAGTAAGGTGTTCGACAAGGTTCCTCATGGGAGACTGGTTAGTAAGGGTAGATCTCCTGGAATACAGGGAGAGCTAGCCATTTGGATACAGAGCTGGCTAGATAGTAGAAGACAGAGGGTGGTGGTGGAGGGTTCTTTTCAGACTGGAGGTCTGTGACCAGTGATGTGCCACAAGGATTAGTGCTGAGGGTCCACTACTTTTCGTCATTCATATAAATGATTTGGATGTGAACGTAGGGGGTATAGTTAGTAAGTTTGCAGATGACACCAAAATTGGAGGTGTAGTGGATAACGGAAAAGATTACCTCAGATTACAACAGGATCTTGATCAGATGGGCCAGTGGGCTGAGGAGTGGCTGATGGAGTTTAATGTAGATAAATGTGAGGTGCTGCATTTTGGAAAAGCAAATCAGAGCAGGACTTATACACCTTAATGGTAAGGTCCTGGGATGTGTTGCTGAATAAAGAGACCTTGGAGTGCAGGTTCATAGCTCCTTGAAGGTAGGATTGCAGGTAGAAAGGGTAGTGAAGAAGATGTTTGGTATGCTTTCCTTTATTGGCCGGAGCATTGAGTATAGGAGTTGGGAAGTCATGTTGTGGCTGGGCAGGACATTGGTTCGGCCACTTTTGGAATATTGCATGCAATTCTGGTCGTCTTCCTATTGGAAGGATACTGTGAAACTTGAAAGGGTTCAGAAAATTTTTACAAGCATGTTGCCAGGGTTGGAGGATTTGAGCTATAGGGAGAGGCTGAATAGGCTGGGGCAATTTCCCTGGAGCACCAGAGGCTGAGGGGTGACCTTTATAGAGGTTTATAAAATCATGAGGGGCACAGATAGGATAAATAGACAAGGTCTTTTCCTGGGGTGGGGGAGTCCAGAACTAGAGGTTTAGGGTGAGGGGGGAAAAGATATAAAAGGGACTTAATGGGCACTTTTTCACACAGGATGGTGCATGTATAGAATGAGCTGCCAGAGGAAGTGGTGGAGACTGGTACAATTACAACACTTTAAAAGGCATCTGAATGGGTATATGAATAGGAAGGGTTTAAGAGGGATATAGGCCAAGTGCTGGCAAGTGGGACTAAGTTAGATTAGGATATCTGGACGGCATGGACGAGTTGGACCAAAGGGTCTGTTTCTGAGCTGTACGTCTCTGACTCTAAACATAGAACATAGAACATTGCAGCGCAGTACAGGCACTTCGGCCCTCGATGTTGTGCCGACCTGTCATACCAATCTGAAGCCCATCTAACCTACATTATTCCATATACGTCCATATGTTTATCTAATGACAACTTAAATGTACTTAAAGTTGGCGAATCTACTACCGTTGCAGGCAAAGCATTCCATACCCTTACTGCTCTCTGAGTAAAGAAACTACCTCTGACATCTGTCCTATATCTATCACCCCTCAATTTAAAGAGATATGAAGTGGTTGGAAAGGAATTTCCTACACTATCATTTTGTAATATTTTCCTCCCACCTTTTTCCTTTTTGCCACTGTCTGGGAAATTACAACACTGGGGCCAGGAGAATCGATTGGCTATGATGATTTGGTCATTGTGATGTAGGGCAGGCTAAGTGTGCCTGAATGGACTTTTTCTGCCCTTCATTTATAATGTATCTGTCACTCATTTCAATATACTGAATCAATAACAACAAATGCTGTCTCTTGTTTTGACTGCTTTGGTACTGCTTACTACATGGGAGATCAATGTATTGAAGTATCAAGGCTATCACATCAGTGGATTGATGTTTTAAATGCACCATATTTAGTACAATGCCACTCTTGCTTGTTCAAGGCCAAGATGTCATTTGGGGCTTACTTGGGGAATACTTTGTTTTTCTCTGCTCTGTGTAAGAAGGCAGGGAATCATGTCCCACTGAAAGATTTAAACATAAGTCAAGCTGATAGGCCAGTCCAATAAAAGTAAAATAGATCCTGGAAATAAGGGGTTATGGAGGAGGGTGGGGCTGGAAATCAATGTTGGAAAATCTCAGCCACTGACTGCATTGTGGAGAAGAAAAGTGCAATATTTCAAGTGCAATTGTCTGTTAGGAACTGAAGAGAGGTAGAAAGCTATGAAAAAATATTATTTTTTGTTAATTGTTTCTATCTCCAGATCTGGGCTTTTCTGATACTCCTGTGTAATAGAGGGAGTGCTGTGCTGTTGAAGCTACAGCCTGTCTGATGATACGAAGCAGACAGGACCTGTTTTTACTTCGAGGAATGGTGAAGGCTCCCATATTGGTATTTGTGTGTAAGAACAGTTATTCCTGATATCCTGGCCAACATCATCACATTGGTGGAACCTTGAGGACAAATTTGCTGCTGCTGCTTCCTACAGTCAAATGGTGACTCAGTATCAGTGCTTTAGCTGGTGTCTAGGGGTGTCCTGGGATTGAGACCTCCTCCATCAATGCAAATTAGCTTGTTCATTTCTTGAAGCTTTGCATGTCGGAAGAAAATTTTTTTAATTCTTTTTTTTGCCCAATTAAGCGATGCAGGTGAGCTCCCAAGAGAGTTAGCCACAGCACTTTGATTGGAATCAGGGCTTTGTTCCATCAAAGTAAGAGATGGTTAAAGTGTTGCCCATGGACACCATTTCTTCATTGTTTTCATTAATATGATCTTTAGGTTCTCTTGAGCTTTGACTTTAGATATTAGCTGATACTGCTGTTCATTTATTGTTAATTCACTAGCTCTAGAGCTTGGTTAATGTTTGTATTGCATTGTGATAAAAGTTGAAATAGAAGGAGTCATGCATGGATTACCTATTGCTGTTATTTTCACAAAGATCTATACAATTAATTTCATTGGATTGACAACGTTGTGCTTGCACCTATTGTCATGACTGTTTTGATACACTTTTTTTTATAGAAGTTCATTCATGTGGCATGGGTGCTGCTGACTGGGCCAGCATTTATTGCCTATCTTCAGTTTCCTTTGGAGATACTGGTGAGCTGCCTTTTTGCACCACTGCAGTCTGTTTGGTGTCATTATATCTAATGTTACGAGAACAAAGTTTTAGAAATTTGACTAAGCAACAGAGGAGGAACTGTGACAGTGTTTCCATGCATTTGCTGTCCTTGTTTAAAAGATACTACTGAAGGAACATTGAGTTCCTGCAATACATTTTGTAGATGTTATGCACTGCTACCACTCTGCATTGGTGGAGAGTGTGAATGTTGGTGGTTGAGGCTTTTTAATCAAATGGGCCTTTTTAGTCCTGGGTGGTGTGGAGCTGCTTGAATGTGGAGCTGCACTCATCCAAGCAAGTGGGCTTTATTCCGTCATACACAGGATTTATGCTTTGTATGTGGTAGACTTGTTTAGGGGAGAACTTGCTGCATGACTCCTTGCCTCTAATCAGCTGATGTAATCACTGTATTTTTAATGGCTAGTTGAGATCTGTTTCTGGGCTTCCTGATATGTGGATGATTCCACAGATTGAGTCAGCTGTCACACAGTAGACCTGCATTTGACTCTGGCCTCCAAATCTAAAGATTTGTTTCCAGCCCAACGGTCTTCTGCATTACTGACTGCATTCTACAATTGCAGGTGTTATCTTTTAGTTTTAGACTAAAGGTCAAGGATTCATCTTTTCTTGCAGGTATAGGTTAAAAGATCCCTTTAGTAATGTTTGGAGAAGGAATGACTGTTCTTCCTGGTTAGTTGTACATCATTGAACCTCGTTCTTCCGGTGTTTGGTATTAAAACAGAGAAATCTACCTATTCTGCACCCCAACAGTAAAATGGATGTGTCACTTAGTTTATCGAAGGAGAGTGTAATCAATCGACCAATGAAGTTGACCTACACAGTGGTGAGGATAGAGTCCTGCTGGACAGTGTAGACCTGCTTTGAATTTCAACTTGTTACCAGGAATACGTCCAGGCTTTTTAGAACGCTGAAATCGTTTGCTTGATCTTTTGTGCTTTATAAAAGCACATGGGAGAATAGTTCACAGGAAGATGATTTGCATTTATATAATGCCCTCAATAGGGCTGAGTGCAGAAACACCATCAGTCACCATTTGGTGCCAAATCGCAGGAGAAGTTAGAACACATGACTTAAGAAATTGGTAAAAGACAAAAGTCTTGTAATTTTTTTTTAGATTAGATTAGATTACATTACATTACAGTGTGGAAACAGGCCCTTCGGCCCAACAAGTCCACACCGACCCGCCGAAGCGCAACCCACCCATACCCCTTACCTAACACTACGGGCAATTTAGCATGGCCAATTCACTTGACCTGTACATCTTTGGACTGTGGGAGGAAACCGGAGCACCCGGAGGAAACCCACGCCGACACGGGGAGAAGTCTTGTAGAACATTTTTTTAAAAAAGGGACCTGGAGAGGTTTAGGGTGCACATTCTTAAGTTCACATCCTAAACAACTGTGAGTAGATGAATGCCAAATCTAAACTTAGAGGGAAAGTTCTGGGTTTGGAGGAGAATAGTGGTATGAAAAAATTCGTAAATGAGGCTAATAATTTTAAAATGTTCCTTGATCAGGTGCCAGTATAGAAGGTTTGTGAGCATAATTGATGGGAGAATGTATCTTGGTGCAAGTTCAGATATAGGCAAAAAAGACATTCCAATATTACAAGATAATTATCCATACACATGATTTCCAGACAAGAAGCCAATTATGTGAACGTCAATTGGAAGATTTGACTGGTATACGCCTTTTGCTTTGACAGCATCAGAAGATTGCATTCAATGCTTTCATTACATAGTCCCTGATATCATAACCCCCTTTTAATTATGTGGATTTTACAAGAAGCTGTGGACCATTTAATGAGAGGCTGTCCAGATGTTACAGTTTTGGCATGAAGGTCTGAAATGCAGTAAAGGCTCATAAGTACCAGATGCTGTTTGCTGTTCAGATTTGTCAGGTGAACCCCCCCCCGCCAACACTTTTGGAATTTTCCCCAATGTCCTATCCAATATTGTTCGTACCTAAAGACTGCTGCTAAGAAAAGAGATACAGTTGAAGCTTTTAGTTTTGCTTACATTAAGATAATTTGAAGAATGCCAAATATTTAAAGCAAGCAACAAATTGTAATGCATAAATGAGGGTGCTGAGTTGTCGGCCAAGTGCCGTCGCATTAGGGAGAGGAAATTCCACTTTTGTCTTTGGTGCCCAGCGACTTTCCAAATTGCAAGTTTTGGGAGAATAGCTCTGGACCTCTGAGGGGACTGATGTGTCACCTATGTCACTAAATAATTCGCTTATGTAACTTGCACCTAATTATTAATGGGGGCAGGAATGTACTGTTTTGTTAAGGTGCTGTTTTCTTTAAGTCTCTTAAATGGATATTCCTCTACCACTCTAAGCAAAAATAGTCAGTTGCATCTAGTTGAGGAAAGAGGGATAGTGGCAGCTTCCATCCACAAACTGTCATTTTTGTTCTGCATTTTCTTCTTTGCATTGGTCCAGATGAGTAGACAATCTGTTCCTGCATCTATACAAATGCTGCTCTGTCCATTGGATTTTTTTGTCAGAAGACTCACCGTTTAATAAACCCAGACTTCAAGACCTTTTCATAAAGATCTTATGTAAATGCTATTGGATAAGTGTAAGGCAGTGAATGTTCTGGGCGAAACAGGACAATAAAAAGAAGTACTATACGAAGTGCTGGAAATGATCAGTCGACTTCCGCATCTATGGAGAGAGCATAAGGTTAACATTTCCAGTCAATGACCTTCCATCGACTGGGAAAAGTTAAAAATGTAACAACAAATTTTAAGCAAGTACAAAAGAGAGGTGGAAGTGATGGGGAAGATGAGAAAGGAAACTCTGCTTGGGTTCAAGCCAGGAGAAATTAAATTACAAAAGATGCCAATGGAAAACAAAAGGTTGCAGTGATGGAGTAAATAAAAACAAAAGGTGTCTGCTAGAAGTGCTCATGGGTAAAATAGAATCCTCACAGACGGCAGGCTTTCAAACCAGGGCGAAATCATGAAACAAGCTGAATGAATGATTAGAATAGTCAGGTGCCAATTAAGCCATCTTGAATTAGAAGCGTCTCAATGGTTTAGATAAGTCCCATCAGAAAGGGAAACTCAAAACCCCAATGATCAAAACAATACTTCCTACTGATGGATCAATGATGGCCAAGGTATAATTCTGATGAATGCAAGACCTTCTACATGTTGGATGCTATTTGCATGAATCGGAAGAAATTCTGAGTTCCAGGAAAAAATGTAAATATCAAGTTTAGTTTGAGTTATTAGAAAGTGAATTGAATTGAATTTACTGTCACATGTACAAGGCACAGTGAAAAGCTTTGTCTTGCAAACATTACAGGCAGATCGCATAGTTAAGTAGCATCGATAAGTAAATAATAGGTAAACAGCGACAAAAACACAAGTACAGGCGAATGTTAAGAGTTTGAGTCCATTCCATATTCTAACAACAATAGGGTAGAAACTGTTTCAAGACCGGCTGGTGGGTGTGTTCAGGCTTCTGTACCTTCTTCCCTGATGGTCGAGATTGTAGAAAGTGAATAGACAGTTGAATAATTACCAGACCAGCAGAAATAAACTTCCGTTTCTATAAAGTTTTTCATAATATCAAGGCACTTGGATACAGTACAGCCAATCAATACTTTTTTGAAGTCTGGTCTCTGGCATTTAGGAAATGTAGCAGCCAAATTACACAAAACAAGGTTCTATAAACAGGAAGGCAGTGATAGGCCAGATGTTATCCCAGAAACCCTTTTCTTTTGGAATACTGCTGTGGTATTGTTCATTTCTAATGGAGCCCAATGGTATTCTGGTTTAATACCTCATCTGATCATCATGTTGACATGGAGTGGAGTAGACTCAGTCCTCTGACTCAAATGTGGACTTTAGTACTGCCAATATCATGGATCATCCTCTACCTGCATGGGGAATTGGTCAAAGGAAGCAAACTGGAGCAGAGAGTAGCTTTGCTCTTCATCCCTCTGCAATTGAATTTTCTCACTGGGAGAAGTTGTGTATTGAGGTTGTAGGGGTAATTGAGGACCTTGAACACTTACCTGTCTGAATAGAGCATGACATTTGATGCACTGTGCCAATGGATCCCAAAAGGAAAATCTCCAATTGAGTCTGTCCAAAAGCAATGTTGTCATTCAACTACAGGTGGATCATTGTATTATATGTTAATTTCTGATTTAGAGTGCAGCTGTTTCCAGTTTAGTAGGCCTTGGTAATTCTGTAGAGAAAGGAGTGGGAACATGTAGAAAGGGTATATAGACATTGAGTTGACCTTTTGATTTTGGATGTTTGAGACCTGAGGAAAACTAACAGCTCTGACCCTTTCCTTTTAAAGGTGTCACATGATAGGAACCTTTTTTGAGATCTATAAATCTACCAGTAAGTAGAAAATAAAAGTTTGTTTCAGTATTATTATGCTAAGGCAATTTCTCAGAACAAAACTACAAGATTGGAAACTAGAAAATGTTTAGAATTTTGGTTAGACCATGTTTAGAATCCTTGCACAATTCTGATCTTCACTTTAAAGAAAAAAAAGGAAATACCAGAGAATTTGGAAGAACATATTTGCAAAAACTATACCACAACCAACAGATAACCATCTTGACAGATTAAATAGGTTAGTGCTGCCTCTGAAGGAAACAAAAGGCTAAGGGTTGACTTGATAAAGGTTTTGAAAAGTTATGAAGTAGTTTGTTAGTTGATACTGAGCATAAATATTGTTACAGTTCACTGGAGTAGTGCACTTGAAAACTAGCCCTGCTATTCCTGGACTTGAAATAAAAGTTCAGGATTTTATAAAGCATCCAAAATTCTCCAATATACCTGAATTTCAGATCCAGATTAATTAAGAAGTGCACAGCAAATTCTGCACTGAAGAATCACTATTTATTGCAAGTAGTTAGACTCTAGCTGCAGCTAAGGATTTATAAACCATTGGCACACAACGCTACTAATTTAAAAACTCTTCCTTACTTGCAGACAAACACCTAGATTTAAAAATAGGTTAGGACAGAGGGCAAAATTGGGATGTCAATTCAGTAGGAGAAAGTGAGGACTGCAGATACAGGAGATCAGAGTTGTGTATGTGCTGGACCACACATCTGATACCAAAGTCAATTCAGTAGTCTTTGTTACCAGGTTATGTTGTCGAGATGATTCTTATTCTACTGCTGTGCAGCACTTCAGTCACTTTCTCTGGATACTTCTGCTATTTGGTATAGGGTAAATGTATCAATGTCTCTGATTTATCAGTTTAAAGTCATAGCTACAACTGTCACAGGAAAGAAACTGTTTTCTTTTGGGTTTAGTGAGTTTTGTCTGCAGACAGTGTGCCCTCCTGAGCTGGTGAAGAATTGAACTCCCCTCATTCTTTCTGTAAATTGTTCCCAGCTACCTGGATTACACTTCTTCCCATCCTACCTCCTGCAAAAATGCTATCCCACATTCCCAATTACTCCGCCTCAGCAGTATCTGCTCCCAGGAGGACCAGTTCCACCATAGAACATACCACATGGCCTCCTTCTTTAAAGACCACAATTTCCCTTCCCACGTGGTTGAAGATGCCCTCTTATGGATCTCATCCACATCCTGCACCTCCGCCCTCAAACTCCACCCCTCCAACCGTAACAAGGACAGAACTCCCCTGGTCCCAACCTTCATGTAAACCGCATCGTCCGCCGACATTTCTGCCACCTCCCAAATGGACCCCATCAGCAGGGATATGACCTCCATCCAAGGCCCTAAAGGAGCCTTCCACATCCATCAAAGTTTCACCTGCACATTCACCAATGTCATTTATTGTATCTGTTGCTCCTGACGTGGTCTCCTCTACACTGGGGAGACTGGACACTTTATCTCACAGAGAGCTTTAGGGAGCATCTCCGGGACACCCGCACCAATCAACCCCACCATCTCATGGCCCAACATTTCAACTCCCCCTCCCACTCTGCCGAGGACATGCAGGTCCTGGGTCTCCTCCACCGCCACTCCCTCACTACCCGACTTTTCCGCCTACGAACACTTCAACTCCAGGTCTTCAATGTGGATTTCACCAGTTTCCTTATTTTATTTCCTCCCCCTTCCCCTCCCTATTGTACTCTTTTGTTACCTTCTCCCCAGCCCCACTCCACTCCCATTTATCTCTCCAACCTGGAGGCTCCCTGCCTTCGATCCTGATGAAGGGCTTTTGCCTGAAACATCTATTTTCCTGCTCCTCGGATGCTGCCTGACCAGCTGTGCTTTTCCAGCACCACTCTGATCTAGACCCAACTCAAAGCTGCTCAGTTACCTGAGAACCAAACAAACAAAAGGTCTGCCATTGATAATAGGTCCTTAGTCTATGATCAATCAAATTGTTACTGGCAAAAGGTGCATATTACACTCCTTTTGTCTCCAAATTGTTTACAACTCCAATTGTAGTTATTACTTATTCAAACTGTTGTTTACATGCTGCTTGCCATGGGTGTCAGGTTACTTCCTTTTCAAAACGACATCCACCCTTTTAAGCTGGTCTTTCTCATTTTAAGTCTACCATGTTTTTAAAGCTAGTCATAAATATGAAGGTTAGTTAGCCAGTGCATCAATAAAGGATTCAGGAAAAATCTGATTTGCTAAAGGATGGTGAGATTGTGAAGTTTGCTACCACATTGACTGACTAGTTGGAATGAGTAGCAAAGATGTGCTTCAGGGAAAGTTAGGTAAGTACGAGAGAGCAGACAATAGAAGCGTATGGCAATTGGGTTAATGGAGTAGAACAGGAGGTAACTTGTGGGAAGCACAGGCACTGACATAGACTAATTATGCCAATTGGCCTGTGCCAGTATAAAATGCAATGCAAATTCGGTTCTTAATATTAGGAAGTACCACACCACAAAGCAATGCTTCTAAATTGGCATCAACATGGGAAAAGAAATGAATGTTTTGGTTGTTTGGTAGTGCAGACTTTTTACTGAAGGAAGCTTTTTATTTTGCATTTCAAAAATGTACGGATGCAAGAAAACCAAATTTCAAAGGGAGAAACCATTTTGTTCTGCATGAGAAAAGGGCGGTTGTGTGGCAATTTCAACACAACTGATGAGTTAATACGGGGAATGAAACAGGAAGCAATTGTCATAGAGTCATAGAGCTGTACGGCACAGAAACAGACCCTGTCTCCAAAATGTTTCATTCAATTAAAAAATGCAACACTCAAATGTGCTTTTTTTTCTGCAGCAGATTAGTTCCTGTGTATGAAATATGTGCAGCTTTTTGCTAGTGTAAGTGAGCCACATTGAGCCCAATTGATCCCCTAGTGACTGATTTAAAAGTAATTTTTTGTGCACTCTGGTATGAATTAAGGAATTTTTTTCGTTGATGATGAACTGAGAAAAAGAGTTGAAAGAATGCGAGTGCGTTTGAACTAGATGACATCACCTATGTCTTGCAACTAGACTATAAACTTGATTCTCTTGTGCTCTTAGGACTATCTTGACTGCATCACTGACCAATCACAACTCCCACTGGGGACAGAAGAACGCTTGGCTCTGTTTGGAAACATCCGAGATATCTATCGATTTAATAGGTGAGTAAATCCTGATCTAGTGAACTCAAAAAGGCTTCAGATTGTAAATGCAAGTTAGAGTTCAAAAGTACAGGTAACTAGTTGACTCTAATTCAGCTTTCCCTGTTCCAAATTGAATTTTTTTAAGGTATTGTCATTAAGTTGTTTGTGGGAATATTTCTTGTATAGTCCTGACTTAATTGCTGCAACATTGATCATGCAGTAAATTGCTAATGCCTGAAGATCTAAAATTCCCCCCTACTTACTTACTTACTTCCTACCCACCCACCTACCTACCTACCTACCTACCTATGTTCCTCAACCTACTACTTCGATCAAGTTTCTGACCATCTGTCTTAATTGCCTTATGGATCTCTGTGTACTTGATCAAAAATCCTCTGTAGAACTGCGAGATGCTGTATTATTGTCTTGTTGCATAACCTAAATTTGTTGTATTCACTGAGCAATAAGCAGCAGGAAGGTAAACAAAATTGGGGGTGGTACAGTGGTTTGCACTGCTGCCTAACAGCTCTGGGGACTGTTTGTCTGTGTGGAATTTGCACATTCTCCCCATGTCTGTGTGGATTCCTGCCAGGTGCCCTGGTTTCATCCCACAGTCCAAAGATGTGCATGTTAGGTGGATTGGCCAAGTTAAATTGTATCTACTGTCTAGGGATATATAGGTTGGGTGGATTAGCCCATGGTAAAATGCAGGGAGTGGGTCTGGCTAGGATGCCCTTCAGAGGGTTAGTGCAGACTTGATGGCCCAAATTGTATCTATCTGCACTAATTGGATTCTATGATTCTAATAACAAAAATGGATGATTTAAGAAGGCATTCAAGGCTGAGAGGGGAGGTGTTAAGATGGTAGTCTAATCACAGAATTTGACAGTAAAGAGGAATGTCTTTGCCCTGTCCAGTTGCTGGGTCTCCGAAAAGTGTTCACTTAGTCACAATCTCCACACCACATTTTCTTAATTTTCACATGTTTATTTATGACTCTGCTTCCACTGCCCTGAGTGTTTCCTGCATATAAACTTACATGGAGACCTTTTCAGCCCATTTCTGCCCGTGCTGATGTCTTAAAACAGCTAACCAGTTAGTTCCACTTGTAATATCTCTCTCATTCTGTAACTTTTTCTCAAGTCTATATCCATTTTGTATAAATTTCTATTGAATATTCTATTCCTTCCAGTACTGCTTTTTCATTATAATTTGTGGAGAACTTGGATTTGTCTTTTTTTTTCCACAACTCCAGGCGTTCCAAAGCACCTTGCAGCCTGTAAGGCACTATTTGTAGTTGTCGTCTCTCTCTTGTAAAGTAGGAAATTTGGAACCTCATTTTGCTGTGAAGCTGTCCCAGATAAAGCGATGGTAGTGTAATCTGCTTATGTTGGTTGAGGAGTAAATATTGGTTAGGATAATTTCTTTTCTGTCCACTTTTATCAGGGCAGGTGGGCCTTTGCCTATGGTCACATCCTGAAGGGCAGTGCAGCAAGATGTCAGCCTAAATGATGGGCTGATGGCACTAAAATGAAGCTGATCGTTTAAACGTGAAGTATTTGGTGTTCTTGAACATGTCATGTCAAGCAGATAGGGAATAACATAAAAGCATTAACTAAGAGTAAACAGCACCTGATGCTGCCCACCAAAACTCATGTGTTATTAGTAGGAATCTGAACTCAAGTTGGAAAACAAGGACACTTGCAGCTGTGTTATTACAATGGCTGCACACTGTTTGGTCTCTTTCATTGACTGTTTACTGTAACACTCCGAGCAGCTTTCATAAACCATAAAAGTTGTTTTAAAAGGTATATATAACAGTGATGAGACTTAGCCAGAATTTTTTTTGCCCAGACTAATTGGGATGGGGGTGTGGTTGGGGAAAGAAAACAACTTCTGAGAAGGGGTTTTGAGTACATACTGAGCTCCCTCTTGGGATAATATGATGTGACTCATGCTTTCCTCTTTTACTTGAAGCCACAGGTTCTGTGTATTTTTATTTCTAAATGACTTGGGAATGGAGAACTGTATAATTAAGTTTATTACAATTGTGTTAGGTGGCACAGCAAGTAATATGTATGTAAATGGGAAGATTCAAAAGAACGTTGATAATGGAACCCAATCTGTAGAAGCGTAATGTCATCTGCTTTGGGGATTTAAAAGGGGACCTGAGAAGGTTCAGGACTTTTGTTTTTTCAGAAATTTCTAACTGCAACCTTTTTTGAGAAACAGTTGTTTGATTTGCTAAGTCATGAAGTCTTACAGCACAGAAACAGACCCTTTGGTCCAACTTGTCCATTTCTAACCTGAACTATTCCCATTTGCTGCATTTAGTCCATATCCCTCTAAACCTTTTTCTTATTCATGTACCTCTACAAACTTTTACCTGCTGTAATTGTACCTGCCTCTACCACTTACTCTGCCAGTTTGTTCTACGTACAAACCACCCTCTGAAAAAGCTGCCTTTTTTTTTAAAAAATCTTTCCCCTCTTACCTTAAGTCTATTGGACTCCTCTACCCTAGGGAAAAGGCCTTGGCTACTCCTTTTATCTATGCCTCTCATGACTTTATAAACCTATATAAGGTAAATAAAAATCCATTAATTCTGAAAATTAGGCTCCACACACTTTATAAAGAAAATCACCATATCTACAGAAGGTCTCCACTTGATAATTTAATTTCTTCAGACAGGTAGGGAAAAACCCACATGTCACTAGATTCTTAGATGTACAGCACAAAAACACCCTTCAGTCCAACTTGTCCATACTGACCAGGTATCCTAAATTCATCCAGTCCCATTTACCAGTATTTGCCTATATCCTTCTAAACCCTTCCTATTCATGTATCCATCCAGATGCCTTTTTAAATGTTGTCATTGTACCAGCCTCCTCCACTTCCTCTGGCAGTTCATTCAAAATCCAAACTTAACACACATGATATTAAACATACTGGAATTACAGACCAGTTAGCCTGTCATCTGTGGTGGGGAAATTATTATTGGAAATTATTTTGATCACCTTAATTTCAGTTAATTAGGGAGAGTTGGCATGAATTTGTGAAGGGTAGGTCATGCCTGACAAACTGAATTTTTTTTGAAGAAGTGACAAAGGTTGTGGACAGAGGTGAGTCAATGGATGTCATTTATACAGAATTCAAGAAGGCTTTTGATAAAGCCCCACATGAGACTGTTAGCTAAAGTGGAAGTCCATGGAATTAAGGGCTCATTATTGACATGAATAGGAAATTTGTTTCCTGCCACCTAACCAGAGTTTGGGGAAAATTGGATAAATACTCTAGCTGGTAGGACGTGACTAGTGGTGTCCTGCAGGATGTGTTCAGGTCTCAATTAGTCACCATATTAATTAATGACTTGGATAATGGCATTTAAAAAAAATCAAATATCCAAATAGCTGACAATACAAAATTGGTCAGCATTGTAGACAGTATTGATGATAGCATAAAATTACAACTGGATATTGATAGATTAGGTGAATGGACAAAATGCCACATGGATTTTCATGTAAGCAAGTATGAGTTTGTTCATTTTCGACCAAAGAAGGATAGATCAGGGTTTTAAGAAGGCACCAAATTGAATACAGTGGATAGCCAATGAGATTTGTGGGGGTTCAGGTGCATAACTCTTCTTTATATTTTAAAAAAAACCACAAACCAGCATAAAGGATAATGGAATGCTGACCTTCATATCTAAAGGGCTGGAGTATAAAGATGCTGATGTTACGCTGCAATGATACAAAACCCTAGTTAGACCCAATGTAGAGTACTGTGAGCCGATCTTAGCACCACACCTTAGGAAGGATACTTTGACCTTGGGGGGAGGGGCGGGGTTCAACACAGTTTTAAATAAAACCTGGACCAGGGGTTTTGAGGAGAGATTAGACAAATTTAGGCCACCTTCTCCAGAATTTAGAAGGTTAAAGGGTGATTAAATAAAGATTTTCAGTATATAAACAGGGAAAAACAGGGTAGAAAGATAAATTGTTTCTATTGGTTGACACTTTAGACCAAACAGCATAGCCGAACAATAGGCTAGGCCATTCAAAAGAGATGTTAGAAAGCACTTCTACATGTAAAGAGTAGTGAAGGTTTTGGACTCTTCTCTCAAATGGCAGTCGTGCTAATTCAGTTGTTCAATTTTAAATCAAGGCACGCTTTTGTTTAGCAAGGATATTGAAGGATATGGGCCCAAGGCAGACAAGAGTTCAGCAATGGATCAGCCATAATCTTACTGAATGGCGGATAGCTTGAAGGGCTGAATGGCCTACTCCTGTTGCTATGTTCCTAAGTCGCTCAATTGACATCATAAGATGCAAATGTATAGCTCAAAGGTTGATATTGCCTGTATGACTGGAACGAGAACTGTTTGGATGGGCTTTATTTGAACCATTGTCCTAGTAACTTGTATAGCGTAGTTTAAAGACCTACCTACAAATTGGGCATGGGGTGGTGCACTTTGAGAGAAGTTTTAAAACAATCAAAGACCTGAAAGTGCAGAAGTACAGAGAATGCAAAGGTAATCAAAATATAATAGGAATGGATAGAAAATATAAGTAGACTGAAGCAGGAGTTAGAACAAATGTAAGGAGTAATGATAATTGAAAGCTTAAGGCTCTTTATCTGCATGTGCACATTTCTAACCAGACAAATAAGTTTATGGCACAAATGGAAATAACTAAAAATCATGTGAAATCAAGTTGTGTGGAAATGAGGAATAGTAAGGGGAAGGGGTTGCAGGTATCCATAGGCCCCCTAAAGAGGTGCTTCTCGATTGTAGGACAAAGTGTAAGAGGGAAATAAGGTTGGTGTGTAAAAGAGCACTATAACTGTCATTGGAATTTTTAATCTGCACATTTGATTGCACAAATGAGATGGGGAGGGGGAACATGGAAGTTGAATCCGTAGAGTACATCAGAAAGTATGCAACATACTGCTTTAACAATCCAACTTGGAACAGCTATTTTAGACTAATATCACAGCTTGTAATGAGAATGGGATTAATAGTTCAGTATCCTCTAGGGGGCAGCAATTACAACATGGTAGAATTTCGAACTTCAAATTCCACTTGAGGGAGAGCAGCTCTGGTCATAAACAAGTGTTCTTAACTTAAATAGGGATATTTACAAACGTATAAAGGAAGTTGTCTAAAGTGAGTGGAAAATGCATTAAGGGGACGGTCAGTGGGTGAGCAATGGCAGAAAACTTGTGTATATACTTCATAATCAAAGAATCCCTATAGTGTAGAACCTGGCCGTTTCACCCATTAAGTCCACACTGTTGCACCTAAAATAGTGTTTTAACTCTTATACCTAGCAAAGAAACTGCGAATTGACTCTCAATAATAACAATAATAATAATAATTAACACAATTCGTACTATATCAACAAAATATACTATAAACTAACAATTTACACTATAAATCTAATTTAACTATCTTGTGCTTTAACTTACCTTTGGATGATCATATACCACCAACTAGATAGAACATAGAGAACATAGAACAGTACAGCACAGAACAGGCCCTTCAGCTCACGATGTTGTGCCGACCACTGGTCCTCATGTATGCACCCTCAAATTTCTGTGACCATATGCATGTCCAGGAGTCTCTTAAATGTCCCCAGTGACCCTGCCTCCACAACCGCTGCTGGCAACACATTCCATGCTCTCTCAACTCTGTGTAAAGAACCCGCCCCTGACACCCCCTCTATACTTTCCTCCAACCAGCTTAAAATTATGACCCCTCATGTTAGTCGTTTCTGCCCTGGGAAATAGTCTCTGGCTATCAACTCTATCTATGCCTCTCATTATCTTGTATACCTCAATTAGGTCCCCTCTCTTCGTTCTTTTTTCAAATGAAAAAAGTCCGAGCTCAGTCAACCTCTCCTCATAAGATAAGCCCTCCAGTCCAGGTAGCATCCTGGTAAACCTCCTCTGAACCCTCTCCAAAGCATCCACATCTTTCTTCTAATAGGGTGACCAGAACTGGACGCAGTATTCCAAGTGCGGTCTAACCATTTCTGAAGAAGGGCTTATGCCCGAAATGTCGATTCTCCTGTTCCCTGAATGCTGCCTGACCTGCTCGCTTTTCCAGCAACACATTTTCAGCGGTCTAACCAAAGTCTTATAGAGCTGCAACAAGATCTCACGACTCTTAAACTCAATCCAAACTAGATCTTGGCCTTGATTCATGTGGCGATGGTCATCTTCTTCCAGTGGTCCTGGTATTTTATCTTCAGTGATTGGTCTCTGGTTACTGCTCCTGAGGGTGGTATTGCAATGGTTCTTATACTTGGTCTTTGTCCACTTTTGGGACTGTCCTTGATAGATCTAACAGGGCTTGATCACCCTAATCAATCGGACCCAACCAGGCAATGACATGTTGATGGCAGGTTGGTCCTTAGCCATGCATTTCTGGAGGTGTTGGGTGCATGTATGTCAGGTAGCCCTCTCCAAATAAGGATGTGAGGCACCTCCATGTCTGGTAAACAACTCAATATTTCAGATTGTCCTGGGAATGGCATTCAGTTGATTCTATTCAATTCCAAATTAGAGTTTATATTGTTTTGGCTGCAGCTGCTGGGTCAATTACATACTGTCAGTCTGTATCTGTAGCGTGAGTGGATTCTGCAGCATGTTTATTAGCACAGTCACTTTGGTCAACGTTTGTCTCAATTACCTAGCATGCCTCATTTATTTCCATTTTTCATAAATCCATCACAAATGCATAAGTTTGAGTGGCTTGTCCAGCTACAGCGCCTGAAGAGCATGCCACCCAGGTCCACCCCCTTACTCTAACCCAGTAACCTTCCAATTATCATGTGCAATGGTTATGTTACTAGACTAATAACCCAAAGACTGTGAGTTCAAACCACAGCAGTGTAAGAATTTAAAAGTGGGTACATAGTGCAACAATTATCATGGCTAATCGACCTAGTCTGCACATCTGTGGATATTATGGGCAATTTAGCATGGCCAATCCACCCACCCTGTACATCTTTGGACTGTGGGAAGAAACCAAAGCACCAGAGGAAAGCGACACAGACAAGGGAAATGTGCAAACTCCACACAGTTGCCTGAGGGTAGAATTGAACATAAGTACCTGGCACTGAGGCAGCAGTGCTAACCACTACCACCCATCAAAATGTTAAGGAAAAATTATTCCAGTTAAAAAGACCAGCATTTACTACCCATCTCAAATTCCACTTGAGAAGGTGATTGTGACTCAATGTTCCAAGATCTATGTTACTAGTCAGTAGATCTGTGACTTAGTTTCTGTATTAAAATGTAACTTTCTTCTCTTTTTGTTTAGTGACCTGTTACAAGATCTAGAGAGTTGTGACAGTGATCCTGTCGCAATTGCAGAATGTTTTGTAGCAAAGGTAAGTAGCTGCTTTTCTGTGCAAGGTTCCAAATGCAAGGTAGATTGGAGTAGCTTTCAGTTGAAAACTTTTTTTAAAAAATTGCTCCTTAACTATCTGTTAATGTTCATCCTGGTCTTTAACTATGCTCTTAAAGTAGTGATGAACTGCATTGAATTGGCACAATCATAGAGTCATAGAGATGAGCAGCGCGGAAACATACCCTGCGGTCCAACTTGTCCATGCCGATTAGGTATCCCTAACCAATCTAGTCCCACCTGCCAGCACCTGGCTCATATCCCTCCAAGCCCTTCCTATTCATATACTCATCCAAATGCCTCTTAAATGTTGCAATTGTACCAGTCTCGACCACTTCCTCTTCCAGCTCATTCCATACATGTACCACTCTCTGCGTGAAAATATTGCCCCTAGGTCTCTCTTATAATTTTCCCCTCACCCTAAACCTATGCCCTCTAGTTCTAAACTCCCCCACCCCAGGGAAAATACTTTGTCTCTTTATCCTATCCATGCCTCTTATAATTTTGTAAACCTCTATAAGGTCACCCCTCAGCCTTTGACGCTCCAGGGAAAACAGCCCCAACCTGTTCAGCCTCTCCCTATAGCTCAAATCCTCCAACCTGGCAACATCCTTGTTAATTTTTTTTGAGCCCTTTCACGTTTCACAACATCTCTCCGATAGGAAGGAGACCAGAATTGCACGCAATATTCCAACAGTGGCCTAACCAGTGTCCTGTACAACCGCAACATGACCTCCCAATTCTTGTACTTTGACCAATAAAGGAAAGCATACCAAACGCCTCCTTCGCTATCCTATTTACCTGCGACTCCACTTGCAAGGAGCTATGAACCTGCACTCCAAGGTCTCTTTGTTCAGCAACACTCCCTAGGACCTTACCATTAAGTGTATAAGTCCTGCTAAGATTTGCTTTCCTGAAATGCAGCACCACGCATTTATCTGAATTAAACTCCATCTGCCACTTCTCAGCCCATTGGCCCATCTGATCAAGGTTCCGTCGTAATCTGAGGTAACCTTCTTCGCTGTCCACCATGAGAGTTTTGTACAATCTGCTGTTAGGAAGGTAGTTCCAGATTTTGATCCAGAGGCAGTGAAGAAACTGAGAAAGATCCAAGTCAGGGTATATGTAGCTTGGAGGAGAATGTGCAAATGATCATGGTCGCATTCATTTGCCATCCTCTGACTAGAGGTTGGGAAGGTGTTGTCAACAGAGTCAGTTGTTCAGAAACATCCAGAATAAAGAAAAATTGATGTGCTAGAGATTTCCTTATTTCCTGTGTATATGTTAGGTGCATTCTGCGCAGGAGTATGAAATTGTCTTGTTTTCCTTGGTTCTCATCAGAATTTAATTCAAACCAAGTCTGTATTGTTAATGTTTGTTTGGGTTACCTTCAGTTGAAATAATAATAGATTCCATATGTCATTGGGACATATGTTCCATGGGGCGCACTCTAATCTCATAGAACATAGATAAGCTATATTAGTTGGTTGGAATATATTAAACAAATCATTCCAATAAACAGCAGAGTTTGGGTCAGATGAGAGGTTTCTTGAAGCCTACCTTTTGCCAGTCCACGTTCAGGGTTACCAGGACAGGAGATAGGCAATGGATACCTGCCGAGAAGCCAAGTTAGTTACTTTTTTTTTAAATTGAGGCTGGGAACCTGAGGTTTGAACATGCTTTGTTTATGTGTGGCTGCCTAGGTTGCTTAAATGTTGAGAAACCTAGCAGCCCAGGGAGGCAAGGAAGAGTTGGGGAAAAGCTCAGCACCAGCAGCACTGCTTGTGAACCAAACAAAAAACTCTTTCCTCAAATCTTACACTTGCCTCCAAATCTACTCATTAAACTGATCAATGTTGGGATTGTTGTGGGTACTATGTTCTCTGCAGGATGCCAAGACAATAAAAACTAAAAGAACTGTGGATGCTGTAAATCAGAAACAAAAACAAATTGCTGGATACGCTTAGCAGGTCTGGCGCGTGGGTGGAGAGAAATCAAAATTAATGTTTTTTGGTTAAGTGATCCTTCTCAGAACTAATAGTAGTTGGGAAAATGTCTGTTTATATACAGCAGATATGGTGGGGGAGGGGCTAAGGAGTAAATGATAGGTGGGGATAGAGCTCAGAGATGAGAGCAGTTAGACAGACAAAGGAGCTAAAACTGATTTACTTTGCATTGGCATGTTTGTTTGATTTTTGCTTTCTTCTTGTGCAGAGTGAAGAGTTTCACATTTACACTCAATACTGTACAAACTATCCCAGGTAAGGTGGCAAAAGATGTGGCCCAATTTTGTCTCACATTGAAGCTTGCCCTGTTACACTGTGCAGATCTTGTCTTTCCCATGTATTTTCAAGTGGCTCAAAGGCCACTTTTCACTCAACCTGGCTGTCGGGGAGCTAATTAGAACATGTAGATTGCTGGCCTTGCGATCCTCGTGGCTTTTGAATCAATGAAGAATATTAATGGAGGGGTTATAAAACCAGTTTTCTCCCCTCCAACTTGTCCAGCTGGTAGAGGTTAAAGTTCACCCCAAAATGTCAGGCAACCTTTGGCTATGGAAGTCCCTCAGCGGTGTAGAGGTCGGTGCGCCAAACTACTACTGCGCCTCCCTTGTCAGCTGGTTTGATGGTGAGGTTGGGGTTAAAGTTCACCCCAAAATGTCAGGCAACCTTTGGCTATGGAAGTCCATGTTTGGAGCTAATTAAAATTCCAACATCTGTTGTTTCAAGGAAATAATGAAGTTGGATCTTCTCTTTTGCCTGTTCATTCTGCAGATATCGTCGTAGTGCTACCTCTCCCTTTCCTATTGAGCCCCTTGATCAAACTAATGGATTTAAACCCAGTCAGCTGCTGAAGAGTTTATGAAAACCTAATTTTGGAGTTCATTTGCTTTAGTTTAGCTTGTGTGTTGAACAATTCTAAAGGCATTTGATTCTTCAGAGAGCCTAAAACTTATTCAACAGGAAGGTATTTGTTGAAATATTTTATGTTGCACTAATATATGTAAATGTCATCTCCTAATATTTAAGGTGAGAAGGATTTCATTGTCCATTTTTTTTCAGTCCGATATTCAGTACTGGCGCTCTGAGCAACTGTTCAGGAATCCAATAACATGAATTGTGTACAGTCTTGGGCTCCTTACTTAAGAATCCACTTATCATAGAGGGAGTACAAATAATATTCACCAGCTTGATCCCTGGAATGGTAGGATTGTCCTTTTGAGCGGACTTGGCCTTTAGACCCTAGAGTTTAGAAGAATAAAAGGTGATCTTATTGAGGATAGAAAATTGTTGTCGGGCTTGCAGGGTAGATGCAGGAAGGATGTACCTCCTGGTTAGGAGGCCTGGAATTGGGGTACACCCAATTAGAGAGGCAACTTTAATACTGACGAGTGGGAGAATTTCTTCCCTTAGACTGATGAACCTTTTAGAATTCTCTACCACAACTGTGGAGGCTCAGTTCTTGAGTATGTTCAAGAAAGCAATCAAAACATTTTCTAGTCAGCCAAAATATCAAGGAGTATTATGAAGAAAAAGGCATGAGAAAGGTGGTGAGCTATGTATTTAGTTGATTAGTGGTGCTAAATGGACTACTCCTGCTCTAAGTTCCAGTGTGCCAATGTGATATATAGAGTATGTTGCAGCTTTTGAGATCAAGTAATATTACAATGGATTTGTAGCTGCTTCAGTGGATTACAACATCTGCCAAGTTCATTGCAGCTGTTGAGGTGATTCAGTAACCCTGAATGATGACATGCAAGGAAAAATTAGGCAAAAATGCAAAGGCCTCAGCGCACCAGTCAGGAAGAAGCAAACCTCTAGAATCGGCCAAACAGAAAATACTACTTGTAAAGTCTTGATAAAAGACTGAAGTAACAGTAAAGAAAAATTCCATTTATTTTGCACAAAGTCAGTTATTTAAAAGGGTCACTAATCTTTCTGGATCACTTACAGATCTGTGGCAGTGTTAACAGAGTGTATGAGAAACAAAGTGCTTGCCAAATTCTTCAGAGAACAACAGGAGTCCTTGAAACACTCCCTACCTCTGGGATCCTACCTTCTCAAACCAGTGCAACGCATTCTGAAGTACCATCTCCTCTTGCATGTAAGTGGTCATGAATGACTTTCAGTCCGCAGTTCAGATTTGAAGACTGCTGACAATTGATGCCACTTCCTGCATCCAGAAAACATCTTGCTATTAGTGTCAGTGATTTGCCAAAATCATTTCTTGTGAAGCTTTACCCTATTTAAGATCCAGTGTTGAATGGATCCAGCAACATCATTGTTATTAAAGCTCTGAACTTACAGCTGTTGTGAAGATAAAGAAATATCAATGAGATATGAGACTTACCTAGCTTACTACAACTTAATTTTGAAGTCTTTGCTTTCATTTTTGATTGTGCAGGATAGTCTCTCTTGGCTGCCATCTGCTGTAAGGCTGCCACTATTGCCGTCTGTGTAAGAATCGCTTGTTACAAAAAGCATACCAATGCTTCTACTTCCTCCAGAAGGCTAAGGAAATTCAGCATGTCCACAATGATTCTCACCCATTTTTTTTAATGCACCATAGAAAGCACCCTATCTTGATGCGTCACAGCTTGGTATGGTAACTGCTGTGGAGAAAGTGAGGACTGCAGATGCAGTAGATCAGAGCTGAAAATGTGTTGCTGGAAAACCGCAGCAGGTCAGGCAGCATCCAGGGAACAGGAGAATCGACGT
>NC_057718.1:88102033-88142188 GCF_004010195.1 Chiloscyllium plagiosum
TCCCGACCTCTCCGCCCCCACCCCCGTCTGACCTATCACCCTCACCTTGACCTCTTTCCACCTATCACATTTCCGACGCCCCTCCCCCAAGTCCCTCCTCCCTACCTTTTATCTTAGCCTGCTGGACAAACTTTCCTCATTCCTGAAGAAGGGCCTATGCCCGAAACGTCGATTCTCCTGTTCCCTGGATGCTGCCTGACCCGCTGCGCTTTTCCAGCAACACATTTTCAGCTATGGTAACTGCTGTGCCCAAGACCACAAGAAATTTAGGGTTGAGAATATAGTCCAGTTCATCATGAAAACCAGCCTGCCTTCCATTGACTCCATGTACACTTCCTGCTGCCTAAGGAAAGACCCATCCCACCCTGGGTTTACTCTCTCTTCCACCCTCTTCCCTCAGGAAGAAGATACAAAAGCATGAAAACGTACTAACAGATTAAACAACAGCTTCTTTCTCACTGTTAACAGACATATGAACGGACCTTTCATATCTTAGAGTTGATCTTTCTCTGTACCTTCTCTGTAGCTGTAACATTATATTCTGTTCTGTAACCCTGATTTAATAATGTAAGGCATGATTTGTCTGGTTAGCACATACTTGCGCTGTGTCTCAGTACATGTGACAATAATACATGTCACATGTACTGAGACACTTGCGCTGTGTCTCAGTACATGTGCAGTCAGTTGGCAGTTTGATTTGGGTTAGTCATTGTTTGTGGTTCAGCACACTTTTTCCGAATGAAACTTGATTATAGCATGTGCCATTCTTCCATTTGCCCATAACCATCTGCTTAACAAAGGTGATGGATGAGATCACAGCATAAGTTTTAAGTAGCTTTCAGGAATTGACACAATTAGTGAAAAGAAGCTGGGCATCCAATCTCAACAGTACCTCCTTGTCAAAGTGCATGCATGCCCTGTGGTAAATTGCTGGAAAGTGAAATATTGCTGAAATTCTACCCATCCCTGATATTACTTTTTTTTTCAGCATACTTTGCCCATCTTTTACTTATTGCTCTTTACAGGAAATAGCTAACCATCTGGAGAAGGACACAGAGTGTTATGATGTAGTACAGGATGCCATTGACACAATGCAAAGAGTGGCTTGGCACATTAATGATATGAAGAGGAAACATGAGCATGCAGTTAGGCTTCAGGTAATTTTTAACTTTCTTGCAATATAAATGTCAGTGCAATTGATGTTTATTGCCATCTCTTATTGCCCTAAAGAAATGTTGGTGGACCTCCAAGCCAGTGATGGTTTAATGTAATCAAATGCTTTGCTAAGCCACTTCAGAGGGATATAATTTGTTGTGATTAGTGTGTGCATGTCATGTCCTTTTTGTACAGGCATCTGTTGGGACATCATGCAGCACTTTTTTCTACAGCATTGGCGTGATTTGTAAAGATACAACAGAAGTTTGAGCAGTTCTAAAACTGTTCAATAAATTTAACTTGCAAGAGTGCTATGATCCCAGTTAATGGCACACTGGCTTAGGCATTGCAATCTTATGACAACTACAAACTGTAATGTCCAAATTACAAGAAGAATTTGGTCCTCAACTACCCTGTATTTGAATAATGTGACTTTTAATATTAGTTGTGTTTTGACTCCAATGCATCATCTCAACAAAGTATTGGCTTTTGGAGGTTGGAGGTGTACAGCACAAAACCTTTAAGATGTTCCTGGAAGTCACTGCTCAGGATTATGGGATATACAAGGTCAGCTGAGGCTTTCTAAAGGGAATTAGATCATTTTCTGAAAAGGAAAATTTGTAGGGCTACAGCAGAGGTAAAAGGTATGGCAGCAGCACAATGAATTGCTCCTTCAGAGGGTCAACACGAACAATGTGTTGATCGACTTCGAGCTATAATCATTGATTATATAATGAGGACAGATTATGTATACTAGAGATGTATTCCTTTTGAGATTAGTAAGTTAAGATATAATCATTTTTTTTTAGTTTGATTAAGGAGATCTATTCTCCCTATAAATTTCAGAACAACTTGTCACAACCGATTAGAGAGCGGTCCTTCAGGAGTAATGTCAGGAAGCACTTCTTAACAAGTTGTGAAAATCTAGAATATTCCCTCACGTCCTTCGAAGCTTTTAAAGCAAATGATTTGATTTTTGTAGGGTGAGGCTATTGAGGAATATGGGGTTAAAGAGAATAAGTGAAGTTTGCATTGAGATCAGCAATGATCTAAATAATTTGCGGAGCTCATTTGGATTGCGTGGTTTACTTCTGTTCCTATGTTTTGATAATGTTTATCATTCCCTTGAACTACTTCTGTGTGATCATTTATCTGTGTTCTCATTAAGGAAATACAGAGCCTGCTGACAAACTGGAAAGGTCCAGATCTGACCAGCTATGGAGAGCTGGTCTTAGAGGGGACATTCCGCATTCAGCGAGCCAAAAATGAACGCACTTTGTTTCTTTTAGATAAACTTCTTCTCATCACTAAAAAAAGAGAAGAGACTTACACCTATAAAGCTCATATTTTGGTAAGAATTATTCTCTTTGTTTACTTGAAAATGTTGGGGTTTGCTTTTGTAAGTACTGTGCTACCATGTTCTCCTGAAACACTGGCTCATTAGCACTGTCAAACTAAATCAGTAAAGATCAGTCACTTTAGTTTCTTTAGCTGACCTCTGTCTTCCATTCTCCCATAACTTTTTAGCTAATCCAAACTGCTCACCAATTCCTGCTCTAGTATCACATCAATGCTTGCTGACCTATATTGATTTCAATCTACCAATGCCTTAAATTAAGATTCTCATTGACTCTTTCAAATTGGCCTAATCAGTTGTGGCCATCTTAGCGTAGCTGATTTCCTTCATCCCACTAGTAATGGATATGCCTTGGCCTTAAACTGGAGTTCCCTCCTTTACTTTTTTTAAGTAGTTCCTTTAAAACCTACCAATTTGATGACGATCTTGCTTTCTTGTCCTTCTAACATCTTTTGGCTCAGTGTCTGGCTTAGTCACGGTGGCACAGTGGTTAGCATTGCTGCCTCACAGCGCTAGAGACCCAGGTTCAATTCCTGCCTCAGGCGACTGACTGTGTGGAGATTGCACACTCCCCGTGTCTGCGTGGGTTTCCTCCGGGTGCTCTGGTTTCCTCCCACAGTCCAAAAGTGTGCAGGTTAGGTGAATTAGCATGCTAAATTGCCCGTAGTGTTAGGTGAAGGGATAAATGTAGGGGAATGGGTCTGGGTGGGTTGCGCTTCGGTGGGTCAGTGTGGACGTATTGGGCCAAAGGGCCTGTTTCCACACTGTAAGTAATCTAATCTAATCTTAGTCTGTGTAATCCTGTGGCACACCTTGTAAAATTAGTCTGCACTTAAAGATTTACTTGTTATAGTTTTGTCCATGCTGTTCTGAATTCTTTCCAATTTTGGGTGAATGCAGCTTTTTCTATCCTGATCCTGAGCTTGTAATTCAAGTTGATACGCCATGCTGAGGGAATGCGGGATTGTCAGAGTTGCCTCCTTTTGGATGTGACATTGAATGAAGGCCCTAACTTCCCTCTCAGCTAGATGGACGTGCCCTTTTGTGGCATTATTCACTCATAGCAGGAGAATTCTATCTCGGTCAACAGCACAGAATCCAATTTGCCAAGCGTGAAATTTAATCACTGGGTTTAACTTGCAATGCAAGAGCCACAGTTCATCACCCATTACTTACTTTAAAAGAAGTTTTTAGGTTGTTTTAAAGGTATACAAGGTGCTATATTATTGCAGTTTACTTGACTAGAAAACCAGTGTGGAAAAGTGAGAGATTTGGAGTTCTGAATTAAAGACCTAATGTGTCTCCATCCCCCAGTGTTGTAACCTGATGCTTGTGGAGGTAATTCCAAAGGAGCCCTTGAGTTTCAGTGTCTTCCACTACAAGAATCCCAAAGTGCAGCACACAGTACAGGTAAGAAATCCAGTTATAAAATCTTGGTGCTTCTACAACTACTGAATGGCTGGGTTCCTAAATAAAACAGGTTGAAATTGCAGGCTTTTGTCCGGCATTATGAAAACTAAATGAATGAAAATAGGAAATGTATTCAGGAACTGGTTTGTAAGAACAGTAGTAGGTTATTCAGCTCCTTGAGCCTGTTCAGCCATCCAATGAGATCATGGCTAATATTTGGCCTAACTCCATATACTTGCCTTTGGCCCATAACCCTTTAAAACCTTTTGCTGCTTAAAAGTTTATCTACCTTTTTTTTTAATTAAAAAGCATTCCAGCAATCACTTCTATTTGAGGAAGAGTTCTAAACTTCTACCAGCCTTTGTGTGTAGAAGTGTTTCCTCACATCTCTTCTGAACTATGCCTCCTTGTTCTAGAATTTCCAACTAGTGGAAATACTTTATCTTTATCTTTATTCCATCTTTTTCTGCTAATATCTTGAAATTCAATGCTGCCTGTTTTAAATTTACCTGCCTCGTCATGTCAGCTTCTGGATCAGTGGTGCTGGAAGAGCACAGCAATTCAGGCAGCATCCGAGGACAGGCAAAATCGACGTTTTGGGCAAAGTCTATGGAGGTTAAAATCTGACCCTTGCTGTCAACTTTTACAATGGGCACTCTTTTACAAGTGCACAGATTTAACTAACTGCGTGAGTTATACAACAAATGGCTCTGTGTAAAGATGATGGAAGAAGAAACGGACAGATTCCTGGTAGCAAATAAAATCCACATTTACGTAGGTATAGGAGGTGATGATTAAACACCTCAAGCCCGTTCAACCATTTAATTAAAACCAGGCTGAAATGTACCTGAAATCCACTGCCTGCCTTTGATCCAAATCCCTTGATATCCTTCTCCAGAAAAAAGTATATCGTTATTCGGGGCATTTAAGTGACTGATGGGCAAGCACATGGACAGCAGTAAGTCGAGGGGTGTGTAGGTTAAGCTGCTCTTAGATTAAGATAAATGCTCAGCGCAACATTGTGGGCCGAACTCCTGTTTGTCCAAAGTTTTGATAGAATTTTGCATGATGTTAGATGGATCGGTCTGGAAGTGGTTACTGTGCACTATCTGGTTATCCCAGGTTCTTTGTTTTTTTTGTCTTTCTCTAACAGGCCAAATCAACACAGGACAAGAGGCTTTGGATTCTTCATTTGAAGAGGCTTATTCTTGAAAATCACCCAGCAAAGATTCCAGCTAAGGTGTGAAATGGGGGTCACGAAGCTGTATTTTCAGATACTTGAGGGCATAATTGTATTATACTCCTTGAGGCTCAGAACTGACTAAACTTGTTGGTGCGACCTTCCCACTGGAAGCACAATTGACAAAAATGCACCCAAAACGTGCTGGGTGCAGTCTGTGTATTTGAGGTGAAGTTACACTCCATGCAAACTCACTAGCATGTGCTTGAATAATTAAAGGTAACCATCAGTGTTGGACTCTACATTAGACCTGTCGTCAACACCGAGTTGAAGTCTGTGTCCTTTGGAATTGACAACATAAAACTTGCATAGACTGAATCTAAACTAACTGCAGCAGTTCTGAGTGTGGCATTAATTGACCACTGGTCACTGGAGATGCAAATCATTCATGCTGAATTAATGGCTTCTTGTGTTTGAGAATCTGGGTTTAATGTCATGTAACTCCTGAATGAGCTTATTTGATGGAAATTCTCAGTTCTGGCCAGAGGATGATGGGTAGGGATTGCTTCAGAAAATGAGCCAGTGTAAAAGATTGTGAAAACTCATTGTTTAAAATTCACAATTAGAGTGCAGAATAAAACCGGAGTCGAAGAGTGTGGTGCTGGAAAAGCACAGCTGGTCAGGCAGCATTCAAGAGCAGGAGAAATGGCATTTTGGGCATGCGCCCTTCACCAGGAATGAAGGCCTCATTCCTGATGAAGGGCCCATGCCCAAAACGTAAATTGCCCTGCTCCTTGGATGCTGCCTGACTGGCAGTGCTTTTCCAGCATCTGCAGTCCTCACTTTCTCCTATTGGAATCAAACCATTCAGCCCATAATTCCATAATCCTTGGAACAATGATTTTGGATTGCTGGGCTTAGATCATGCAGCAACATGACACTGGCAAGCAGAGTCAAACTCCCTCAAATCTAGTACCCACTGAGCACTTGAAATGGGCAAAGACTCTAGATTCAAGTTACATATACACTAAAGCTGTGCGAATAATGTAAAACAAATCCCCATCACTCCAATGCAACAAGGTATAGTATAAACATGACCTGAATGGCATGTTAAAACAAAACCTGTTCCAATTTTGTGGGGAGAAAAAGGGATGTTAACCGCATAGTTAAAAGCATGTTATTCAGGTTGTTCCATTTATAATTGCATTTGTCATATCCATCTATTTTATAACCTCTGATTATGGTATAGTTAGTAATTATCTTTGGCAACAAACAGATTTAATTTGAAAGCCTAATGTCTTGTTAGAGGTAAACATAATAATCGTTAATCATTCTTTATAGTTTTTTTTAAAAAGTTCATCTTTTTAAAACAGTCTACTGTAAAACTTTGTTGCCATTCAAGTACAGTCTTGTTTGAGTCCTATTTCACACTTGAAACACTTGCATCCTTTATTTGTTTATGAAGGGAGGGGTCATTCTAAATATAATTAAAGCAATGCTTCCAGCTGTCCTTTTTGTTTGAAGTCAACATGTTACAACTGAGTTTGGTGAAAAGAGATTGAAGAATAATTATTTTTACTTAACAGGCAAAACAAGCAATTCTGGAAATGGATGCCATTCGTAAGTAAAGTTTAATTTGCTTTGCATGAGCTTGCTGACAATTTATGTTCAGTATTTTATATGGCGTACCATAACTGAATAATGATGCCTAGGATGTATCCATTGCTTATCCATGGGATTTGTGTGCCTAATTGCCCTGTTAGAACCTAATGCCTGCTCTATCACAAATCCTGGGCCACATTAGGGCAGGCTCTTAGATGAATTGTTTCTCGTGACTCTTCCAGGTAGTGATAATGTGCTGACGCCTGCTAATTTTGGTTTTTGGCTGAGCTACACAAGTTGTCATTATCAAATATACAGAGACTCCTCTTTCTATAAGCTAAATATCCCCTCTTGGCCCCCTTTTTCTGTATACACCCAACAATTTCTCCCTTTTTAGTGTATTTTTCATTTTCTAACCATTAAGTGAAAATGGTTAGATTCTCTTGAAGGTAGCTTTGCTCAGCACTTGTGGTGCATGCTGTTTGCCACTTATAAGCTCAATCTTGAATTTTGTCCAAACTTTGCTGCATTTGGATACTGACTGCTTCAGTATCTGAGGAGCCAGAAATGGTGCTGAACATGTGTAGTCATTAAGAAACGTCCCCGCTTTTGACTGGTGGTGAGAATGAAGCAGCAGATTTTTTCCCTAGTTCCCATTGACTCTGGTTTTGCTAGGGCTCCTTGATGCCACGCTCAGTTGAAAGCTGCCTTGATATCAAGGGCAGCCACTCTACTCTTGCCTCAGGAATTTACTATTGTCTGTTTGGACCAAGGCTCTAATTGGGTTAGGAATTGAATGGTGCAGGCAGAAAGTAAACCAAATAAGTGTGTAGGTTGTTATTGAGCAAGTGCAGTTTGACACTGATGTTGATAAATTTTGCTACTATGCTGATAATCTAAAATAGATTCGAGCAATAATCAACTGGGTGGAATTCTTCCTGCTTTTTTGTGGACAGGATGTATCAGGACAATTTTCTGGTGGTATTGTTGTGCCCTAACAACCTGACTAGAGGTGTGACTGATTCTGGAGCCCAAGGCTTCAGTACAACTTCTGGAATATTGTCTGGGCCCAGTTGCTTCAGCTTTTTCCTTCTTTCAAATAGAGTGGATTGAATCTGTGGAGCTGGAGACTTTGGAAGACTAAGGTGGAACATGCATTTAGCACTTAGGACTAAAGATAGTTGTGAATGCTTCAGCTTTGTCCTTTGCATTGATTGACTGAGGATGTGGATATTTGTGGAGCTGCTTCCTTCTGATAGTTGTGGAAGGACTGCGGTGCTTGAATCTGATCTTTTGGCTGCAGGATTATTTTAGCCCAAACTATTGCATGCTACTTGGTGTGTACAAGTAGTCCTGGGTTACAACATCACTAGGTTGTCACTTCATTTTTCAGTGTGCTCGGTGTTCCTGACATACTGTCCTGCATCCTTCATTGATCTGGGTTGTTATGGTAGAAAGGGGAATCCGTTTAAGGTGTAAACATAATTCTGATAGCCCACACTTACTTTCTTGTGACAGTGATTGGTTTTACAATTAGATGGTCTATTCCAAATTGTTGGAGTTGACCGTTTAATATGGAATATCAATGTTTGAATTGTTGCATCTGTTCAAAATCACTGTGCCACATAGGATCGAGAATATCCTCAATGTGAAGACAGGACACCTTCACAAGGATTGTACAGGGTCACTGCACCTGACACTGTCATGGACAGATGCATATGTGACAGGTAAATTGGTGAGAATGAGATCAAGTAGATTTTTCCTTTTTTTTTTATTTGTTGCCTCTCTCAGCACTTGGTGCAGGTACAATCTGCATCTGTTCTATAGGTTTAGGTAAACTCCGTCAATAAAGCCTACTGAGCAGTCTTTGATGTACTTTGAAAACTGTGACCCCAATCACTGTATATTGTGTTCTTTGCTGCCTTCAGTGCTTCCTTCAAGTGCGTAACATGGAGTATTGATTCATCAGCCTTTTTTGGGGGATGGGGGTCCCGGTAAGTGGTGATCAACAGGCGGTTCTTTGATGCCAATGTTCAGGGCTTTCAGGACAACTCCTTCCAACTGTATATCACTGCACTGCCACTTACAGTGGGTTGTTACTGTTGTTTGGGAGAGACATGCCCAGAGATAGTGACATCTGGGATGTTGTCAGCAAGGTACGATACGAAGTATTGTGTTGTTTGAGTCTGTTGGACAGATCCCCCAATTTTGGTGCACTGTGTGACCACTGTCTGTCTGGTTTCATTATCACCATCACTGACTGACTAGCACTTAATTGCATTAAAATTCCACTAGCTACTTTGGTAGGATATGAATGAGTGTCCCGAGAGCAAATGCATGGGCTTCTAAATTGTTAATCTTGTAGCATTACTTCCATACTAATGCCTCTCATTGGCTGAAGAATCTTTTGTGCTGTACGGTTTAATTTTTCAAATCGTTTTAGAACCAATCTTTGTATTGAAGAATCTTGGACTGATGCAAGTTATTGTCAAAGACTATATTACAGTGATTTGGGATGCTGTGTCCAATTGACACATCTGGACGTATCACTTGGAACCCTTGATTTTAATATGTAAACATGTATGCAAATGTTTAAACCGCTGGGCTTTGTAGAAATGTATGTTTTTATGTATAGAATATTAATCCCTTGTATCCATTTTCTATTTTGTATCATCTTTTATTGTGTAGTTTAATCTATATACATAAAATGTCCTGTGATGCTGTGGAAATAGGACATTACTGGGTAATTTGAGATGAAGTGCAGATGAGATAAGCTAATAGAATGGCTTATTTTATGTTTCTCCTTATCAGTCCCTCAAATTCCAGTTTCCCATATTCTGTTGTACAGCTATTACTTAACGTGACAGGGAGGCGAGGAAGGAAGCTTTTGTCTTAAAGTTGCAAGCACAATATGGAAAGAAGGTAGTAGTCTTAGCAACCTGCCATTAACTCTTTATATACAAATCTATGCCTGCTCCTTTTTTCTAAACTCAAATCTCTTAGTACCTAGCTAGATCTATTCGAAGTTTACCGAGTTTTTCCCTGGAATGGGCACTTTGTCCTGCAATCCCAACATAAGATAGAGTGGATTTCCACTGTAGACGAGTCAAGGGCAATTTTATTGAAGTATGATCCTGAATGATCTTGGCAAGGTGGATGTGGAAAAGATTTTTCCTCTTGTGGGATGAATTCAGAACTGGGGGGACGCGATTTAAAAATTAAAGGTCACTTTTTTTTTAGAAAGGAGATGTGAAGAAACATTTTGAGAATTGGATGACTTTGGAACTCCCTGCCTCAATGCAGTGGAGGCAGGATTATTGGATATTTTTAAGCATTCTCTTGCTTAAAGAATCTGATTATTGGCACAGATGAGAATGTGGAGTTTTGAAGCAAACTGGTCAGCCGTGATCTTATTGATTGGGGAACAGGCTCAAGAAGCTGAATGGCTTACTTCTCCTAATTTATGTGTTTGGGAAACTGGAAAGTACTATGTCCAGAAAAGATTTATCGATTGCAATATTTTCTCTGCAGATCATCCTGGCTTTCACTACAGCCCAGAGGGTGAGAGAGAGGCAGAATCACGTGTGAAGGAAGACCGAATCACAACTCGCAGACTCCGAAGGAAGTCTGGTACAGTGACTTTATTGCTTATAGCGAGTGTTGAGGACAGCACAAACTGTAATGGAATGATTCAGATTAAATTATATCTCCAAATTATTGTGCTAAGGAGCAGAGTGTAGTGGATTTATGGCACTTACTTTCTTGTGACAGTGATTGGTTTTACAATTAAATGGTCTATTGAGAGTTGTTGGAGTTGACCGTTTAATATGGAATATCAAACTGTTGGAGGAAGGCAGCTTGCTTTGGAGGGCATTCACATATCTAGAGTTTCTATAGCAATCTGGTCATTTATCATGTCAGTCTACAAATAACACAATTTGAATTAAATATTGGCTATGGTGAGATTAGAGTTTATGGAACTATACTTTGCCCATGAGTAATAGAAATTAGGAGCTGGAAACAAACCTGCTTTGTATTCCCTCGTCTGTCTCATGCTTGTTAAGTGCAACTTGCATAGAGTTAGAGGTGGATTTGCTGTCTGTTAGTTGGGGGTGAAGCTGAGTAGGTTGAACAGGTAGGCAAAAGTGGGTACTGCAGATGCTGGAGATCAGAATCCAGATTAGAGTGGTGCTGGAAAAACAGCATCCGAGGAGCAGGAAAATCGAGGTTTCGGGTAAAAGCCCTTCATCAGGAATGAGGCTGGTAGCCTCTGGGATGGATGAGATAAATGGGAGGGGTTATGGGATAGAGGCAGGAATAGATGCTATGAGGCATTAGGGAAGTGGGCAGTCTTCTGAAGCATGTTGCAAACCTGTGGCACCTGTCTGGGCATGGTACCAAGGTGAGTATTTTCATCTTCAAAATGGACAGCTGGAATCGGGAAACAGAGAGAGTTTCTTATTCAAATGTTGCTGCTCAGTTGTTTTTGGTCCAAACTTTCACTGCCCTGGTTCAATCCCATTTAGAGTACTGGGAGCAGATCTGGGCACTACACCCTCGGAAGGATATATTAGCCTTGGAGTAAATTGTGGGTTTACAAGATTGATATCTGGACTTAGGTTATGAGGAAAGATTATACAAACTAGGCCTGTTTTGTCTAAAGTTTAGGTTAAGAGGTGATCTGATCAAAAGCCTTCAATGTTAACTAAAAGAGACAAGGTGGATGAAACTATTTCCACTGGTTGGAGATTCTAGCACTGTGGTCATAGTCTAAGAATTAAGGTCAGACCTTTCATTTAAAAAAAAATGTTAGGAAGCACAGGAGGTAGTAAATGTTTGGGACTCACTTCCATAAATGGCAGTGAATGTCAGATGAGTTAATTTTAAATCTGAGATAAGTAATTTTTTGTTAAGCAAAGGCATTAAAAGGTTTGGACCAAAGGGAGGTATTAGGCATGATCGCATTGAATGTAGAACAGGCTCAAGAGGCTGAATGGCCTACTGCTTTTACTATGTTCTCCAGAGCTAAACTGTTTCAGTTTTGTCATCCCAAATCTGCTTAGTTACAATTGGTCAGTTCCCAATAGTCCTGAAATATTAGTAGGCTAGAATACAAACCCTTGAAGAGTTTCTCAATGTCCTTGTTCAATTAATCACTCGACTGTGGCAGTCTCACTCTTCCTCAGCTCACCTTCTTATTATCTATATGCTTCTCTCATGCCTTACAACCCCCTACGCAAAAAAAGTTAAAACTGGGAAAGAGAGCTGTGTTTGGAATTGGAAGTATTTGACCAGCCATGTCTCTTGTCGTTTTTGTTTCCATTGTTTTTGATTTCGGGCAGGAAAATCCTGCTGATGTCCTTTGCTTATGCAAGTGAGAAATTACAGGCTAGTGCAGTCTTCTGGTCCTGGCTAACAAATCCAGAGGATTAGTGCTCACCCTTCAGAAATGACAGGGGTTACCACAGCTCCCCTTGTATACCTTCTGTGGCTGGTTAGTAACAAAGGCTAAAGTCTGCAAGAACCCTCCCAGTTTATTCTTCAGCCTCCTTGGAGTCTGAAGGAAATTATTTGGTTAATATTTTAGAGCACAGTTGTTGGGATGGAGTTTACATCTTTTGAGTAGAGATGTTGGGAAGAATCTATACCTCAAATTCACTTAGCATACTAACCAACTTCCTGTGGTAAGTTGTGAGTGAGCATGGCAGTTGTGTAAGTGTAGTGAAGTTGGGATGATGGGGTATGCAAATGGTGTTGACCTATCTAGATCAATTGGTACATTCTGTGATGAGGAACAGAAGTCGATTTGAGTTTTGTTTTGCATAAACAGATTCACTTTTGTTAAACATAATTTTATTTAATGGCTTGTAGATAAATTGCTTAAATTGAAATGGTAATCGTGTAACCAAAGTAAGAGTGTATTGATTTTGGGTTCCACTTGTTTGAAAACATGCCAAACTTCTCATTTTGGATTTGAGCATTGAAATGAACAGACCAGTTAAATGCCAAACATTACAATTCATCCCTACAGCTGCTAAGACCATTTTGAACTGACTAGAAGTAAGATGCAAAATGCCAAACAACAGCGAGTGTTTGCTATCAGTTGGGCCTGTAAAAGAATGAAGAAAGGATTTTTAGAAAAACTTGAATTGGATCTGTCAATGACTTCCACACATCCCACAGCCACTGAAGCGTAGTCATAGTTGTAACATTTCACAGAAGAATAGTGGAAATCTGCTGCTGTTTTCCCTAAAAGAACTAGGGAGGGTCAATTAATAGTTTACTGACATCAGAATTTTTTGGTCACGGGGCACTAGTGATTCAAGGGACATGGAATGGAAGCAGTTAAAATTAATTTGAGGCACAGATTGGCCTCTGTTTAATTGAATGGGTGATGAAGCTTGAGGAATTCATCTACTCCTGCACCCACAACCTGTGGAAAGGCAGCAGCTAATTTGCAAACAGCTATTCCATAAACAAATTGAATAAAATTACTAGATATTCATTTATGATGTTTGAGGCATAAATGTTGGTAAGAAAACTGAGATTTCCTAGAATAAGGCACAGGATCTTTTGTAACCACCTGACAGGGCAAGGCAGAGTCTCCATTTCAGGTCTCAACATTTTAAATTTTTTTTTTTTTATTGGGAGGCATCTACAGCAGAGAAGCTGCTAAACACTACACTGGAGTGTGAATCTGGATTGTGAAGTCTCTGGAGGGAGCCTGGAAACCACAATCTCTGGCTCAGATTTGTGTGCTACCACTGAGTTGAGTGGACCTCAGAGCTTAGAAATATATGGAGCCTAAAATTTGTGACCCTTCACTATCCAGGCATTTGACAGATTCAAAATGCTACATCTGCCTGGTGCAAAGCAGTCCAGAGCATTTGTGAAACCATGGTGAGGTAGGGTTGGTCACTGTTTGTCACCGAAGACTAGACGCATAGCAAATGTATAAAAAGACCTTAACACACAAGTTGTATACCATCATGAACTTGAACATTATAACCATAACTAGATCAAAATTATGCTCTCTACTTAATAGCACTGCAATTGTACTTTCACCTTAATAGTTCCAGGATTACCACCATGACCTTGAGCAGAACTAGGGATAGATAATGTCAACCTTGTCAAAGATGTTGATTATCCCCAGAGTGATTTGCAAATTTTTCTCTTTAATGGAAATGTGTAACTGTTGCAAGCACACCTGGATCAGAGAACTTGGAGTCTGACAGCAGGTATACATTTGCACTGATGCAATTTGACCTTTTTATAAAAGAACCATCCTTCATTCTACTTTTCTATATTTTGCAGAACCATCGGCGAGGCTGAAGTCTGCTAAACAATTGGGTCAGTGACGAAACTTCTTTATTAAAGTACTGAACAGAACATAACCCATAGTTTATTTGATTGTTTCTTGCCATTATGGTGTAATCTGTAACTCTTTCAGCAATGCACACTTAGAGTTAAAGATCCAGTTAATATGTTTTATGCCAGTTTTGCAACTAATTTTTTTTTTTGTTTCTTTGTCCCCTTTCAGAAAGAAGACAAGATAAGGTAAACGTAACCTTTAAGTTTAGTGTTATTTCTGCAGTGAGATGGGAGCACTGGGTGGGTGTGTGCATGCACTGTAATGTACTTTCACATGGTTCAAGAAAATTGAATTTGAGCTACTTGATAAAATTGCCAAAAGCTGTTCCTTTCAAAAAAAATTAGGTTAGAAAGAAATGACTTCCATTACTGTACATAGTTTGTCTAGTTATCCCAAAACCCATTTAAGCCACTTAGAGTCAGCACTTGCAGAAATAGTGGCTAAGACCTGAAGAAAGATGGCTTCTCAGTTTAGAATCCCGTCAGATATTCCCTTCACTGAGTATTGACTTGAATTATTTGATCAAGTCTTTTGGAGAGATGCTCAAACTTTATTGACGTTTCAAAATGTTCTATAGTCCAAGATTGTGAAAGCTGAGTTCTTCCTGTTTAGAAGAAAAAGCTTAATCATGCATGTCATTAGAAACTACTTGACCATTTTCATCAGTAATTCTGCCATGATCAGAGGACTATTCCAAGTATTTTGGAGGAGGGGTATTAATGATCTTGAAACAAAGCTATTACTCTGGGGAAGATCTTTCTCTGATTTATTTCATGTCTTAGTTTATTTAAGATGGGAAAACAGATTTAAGCTGATTGGCAAAACAGCTAGAGAGAAATGAAAGTTTTTAAAAACTGTGACCTGCAATGCATTACTTGAAATGTTGGTGGAAACTTTATTGAATGGTATATTTCAAAAGAAATTAGCTAAATGCTTGAAATTTAGAGTTTATAGGGCAAAAAGGAAAAGCAGAGTGGCTCTAATGGGCTAGCTCTTTCAAAGTGCAAGCACAAGTGAAAAGGGAGGGATGAGGATGGCTCCAAATCTGCACAGGTTAAGTAAGTCAGCAAAAACTTAGCAGATGAAATAACTTGTGGGAAAACGTAAAGTTATGTACAAAGGCAGGAAGGATAGAGGAACTGAATATTGTTTAAATGGAGAAAGACTGCAGAGGGGTTTTGAAGTCCTTGTGCATTGTGGGTAATAAGGAATGTTGGCCTTCCTTTTCAAAGGGAGTGGATTATAAAAATAGGGAGGTCTGGTTGAAAATTTACAAGGCACTATAGTCAGACCACAGCAGGAATACTGTCAATGATTTTGGTCCACTTATCTAAGGAAACATATAGTGACATTGGAGGCAGTCCAGAGAAACTAGGCTAGGGTAATCCCAAGTTGAAGACACCCTCTTATGAGGAGAGGTTGAGTAGGTTGGGCGTGTACTCATTGGAGTTCAGATTAATGAAAGATGACACTGATGAAATGCAAAATTCTTGGGGAATTTGCCAGGGTAGTTGCAGAAAGGTTGGTTCCCCCTTGTGGGAGAGTCTAAGATCAGAAAGCATAATCTCCGAATAAAGAGTCATCCCTTTAAGACAGAGGGAAAAGAATTTCTTGTCTCAAGGTTATGAATCTGTGAATTCTTTATCACAGAGGTCTGTGGAGGTTAGGTGAATTAAAGGTAGATGTAGACGGATGTTAATCAGTAAGGGAATCTGAGGTTATAGATATTGGGCAGAAAAATTGGAGTTGAAGATTATCAGATCAGCCATGATCTCATTGAATAGTGGAGCAGACATGATGGGCTGAATAGTCTACTATTTCTCCGATGTTATGGTTCTTAACAGGTTAAGTGAGTGGGCGGGCAACAAGAGAGCTGCTGGATTATAATGTGGAGAAGTGTGACTGACCGTAAGAATAGAAAAATAAAATTAGTGTGAAACTTTTTGAAGTTGAAGATATTTTGTTGTACAAGTACATGCAAGGACAGCAAGTAATTAGGAAGACAAATGTCACGTTGGCATATATTGTAAGGGAATTGAAGTACAGTAATAAAGGCATCTTGCTACAACAGGATAGGGCTCAGGTGAAGCTACATCTGTGTTCAGTTTTGGTTTCTGATGCTTGGAAGAATAAGAAGTAATCTCCCTGCCTTCTCAATTATGAAGGGTAGATGCTGAGGTCTTTAGATTAGATTCCCTACAGTGTGGAAACAGGCCCTTTGGCCCAACAAGTCCACACCGACCCGCCAAAGCACACCCACCCAGACCCATTCCCCTACATTTACCCCTGCACCTAACACTACAGGCAATTTAGCGTGGCCAATTCACCTAATCTGCACATTTTTGGAGTGTGGGAGGAAACCGCAGCACCCGGAGGAAACCCACGCAGACACTGGGAGAATGTGCAAACTCCACACAGTCAGTCGCCTGAGGCGGGAATTGAACCCGGATCTCTGGCGCTGTGAGGCAGCAGTGCTAACCATTGTGCTACCGTGCCGCCCACGGTCTTGTTTTCTCCTTTATAAGGTAATCCATAACATTGGGTATATGGTCAGGGTAATGGACTCAGTCGCCTGAGGCGGGAATTGAACCCGGATCTCTGGCGCTGTGAGGCAGCAGTGCTAACCACTGTGCTACCGTGCCGCCCACGGTCTTGTTTTCTCCTTTTATAAGGTAATCCATAACATTGGGTATATGGTCAGGGTAATGGACAAATCATTGAGGTCCGAGATTAGAAATTTCCTGAAAGTGTTATGAATCTACGGAAATAGTTAACTACGGAAATAGTTACAGTTTCTCCATCACAGAATATATTCAAGGTTGCGAAAGTGTTCTTGTGCTTTCATAGAATTGAGGGACGCAAGCAGGTGGGAAAGTGGAGTTGAAGGTCAAATGAGATCGTATTAAATGGACTGTTCATACTTAAGGAGCCATAATGTTGCTTGTTTGCTCCCATTTCTTGTCCTTTTGCTCTTAAGTGTGATAACCTTGGAATCTCCTTTGTAAATATAAATTAAATACTTCTGGTATTCCATTTCTGGAATTCCGCTTACACATTTTATGGAATAATTTCTTTTTGTTTAGAATAACAGAGGTAGAATTCAGTCTACCTGTCTTTGTGTGTGTGTGTGTGTATACATATAAAGTATTAAACAATGAAAATTTGTGAACAGTCAGTGATGAATATTCCCTCTCCTAACAGCGTGCCAGCATTGAAGGCGCTCTCCTTTCTCCATCGATGGAAGTATTATCTTCCAGCTCCAAGTGTGAAATCAGTGCACTCTGTCATGGTGACACAGTTAACCAATCGCAGGAGTCCTTGGAGCCAGCTTATCCAAGTGATCAAGAGGATAGTGTCCAGCTACGCACCTTGGAGCAGACTGATGCCGATGATGAAGAGGAAGCTGACATTGATCAGGTTGAAGATAGCTCTGATTTTGCTGATATTCAGATGCATACCTGTTGACGTCTGTAATATCTTGATGCTGCCCTGAAACTTACCCAGTGGGAGCTCTTGCTGTTTGTGGCTCTGTTATACCAAATGCATTATAACTCTTGTTCCAAATTAATTAAAAATAATTGGCAGCAGTCAGTGACAGACCAAGCAGACGTGAGCATGCAATCTACACTGACAATTCCCAGCACAGTGAGGGTGTGCAGCATTATTGGAAGTGTAAATCAGATAAGATGCTATTTTAAATAGAGCAGTTAGTCTCCTCCTTCAGTTGACTATAAAATATTTTATTTGAAGGGCAGTGCAGTGCTCAGTGTCTTGGTCAGTGTTTTATCTTCAACTAGTACCAGTTGAAAACCAGTTCCCTGTGTGATGCGATTGATGTTTGAACGGGTTACCATGTTTTTCTTTCTTTAAAAGTCATTACATGTTTGTAAAATACTGTTGATCATCCTGGAGATGTGATCATTTGTAGATTAGATTAGATTCCCTGCAGTGTGGAAACAGGCACTTTGGCCCAACCAGTCCACACCGACCATCCGAAGAGTAACCCACCCAGACCCATTTCCCTCTGACTAATTGACCTAACACTATGGGCAATTTAGCATGGCCAATTCACCTAACCTGCACATCTTTGGACTGTGGGACGAAACCGGAGCACCCAGAGTCATGCAACATGGAAACAGACTCTTCAGTCCAACTCGCTCATAGCAACCAAGTTTCCCAAACTAAATTAGTTCCATTTGCCTGTGTTTGGCTCACATCCCTCTAAACCTTTCCTATTTGTGTACCTGTCCAAAAGTCTTTTAATTGTTGTAACTGTATCTGCTGCTACCAGACCTTCCTCTGGCACATTCCACATACAAACCACCCTCTGTGGAAAAAGTTGTCCCTCAGGTCCCTTTTTAAATCTTCCTCCTCACATCTTAAAAATAGTTTAGGACTCCACTACCCTGGGGAAAAGACCTTTGCTGTTCAATTTATCATGATATTATAAACCTCTATAAGGTCACCCTCCGTCTCATAAACCCTAGTGAAAAAAGTCCCAGCCTATCTGGTCTCTCAAACCCTCCATTCTGGGCAATATGTTGTAAATCTTTTCTGAACCTCCTCCAATTTAATATTATAATAGCAGAACTGTACAAGTATTCCAGAAGGCGCCTCACCAATGTCCTGTGCAACCTTCTCATGATGTCCCAACTCATATATTCAATAGTTTGAGCAATGAAGGTAGGGGTGCTAAATGCCACCTTGTCTACCTGTGACACAACTTTCAAAGAACTGTATACCTGAACCCCTAGGGGTCTCTGTTCAACAACACTGCCTGAGCCTCTGCCATTTACTCCAAGTCCTGCTCTTGTTACTCTTACCAAAATGCACCCCCCTTTCATTCATCCAATTAAAGTCCTCAGCCCATTGGCCCAATTGATCATGAATCCTTTGTAATCATGGATAACCTCAGTATCTGCTATACCACCAATTTTAGTGTCACCTGCAAACTTACCATGCTTCCTGTATTCTCATTCAAGTTCTTTTATAATAAGAAGAAACAAAAATGGTCCCAGTACTGGTCACAGGCTTCCATCCAAAAAAACAACTCTGAACCATCATCTACTGTCTCCTACTGTCGAGACAATTTTGTATCCAATTGGCAAGAAACCCACATGATCTAACTTTACCAGCCAGTTTACCATGCTGAACCTTGTCATAGGTTTTACTGAAGTCCATGTAGATGACGTCTACAGCTGTGCTGTCATCTATCATTTTTGGTCATGTCCTCAAAAAAAAACTCCATTAAGTTAGTGAGATACTGTATCCCACGCACAAAGCCATGCTGACTATCCCTAATCAGTCCTCGCCTCTCCAAATTCTTGTAAATCCAATCTCAGAATCCCCTCCAACAACTTGCCCACAATCAATATCAGACTCTCTGGTCTATAGTTCCCAGATAACTTACAGTTTGCCTTAAATGTAGGCACGACATTAGCATTTGACTACAAATGCAAGCTTTTTATGATTTGCAGCATTGCACAAATGCATGGTGATATCTCAAGGAACTGTATCAAATAAATGTGATCGTGAGATGCCAGCAAACATAGAGACAGATGACCAGGAATTTAGTCAGAGTTATGTTTTAATGAATCTGAGGCTGAGGGGTGACCTATAGATGTTTATAAAATCAATAGTGTGGATAGGGTACATAGACAAGATCTTTTCCCTGGGTTGGGGGGAATCCAGAACTAGAGGGCATAGGTTTAGGGTGCGAGAGGAAAGATTTAAAAGGGACCTACTGGGCAACCTTTTCACTCAATGGTGTATGGAATGAGCTGCTATAGGAATTGGTGGAGGCTGGTACAATTATAGCACTTAAAAGGTATCTGGATGGATATATGAATAGGAAGGGTCTAGAGGGATATGGGCCAAATGCTGGCAAGGCACTAGATTAATTTAGGGTATCTGGTTGGCAATGGACAAGTTGGACCAAAGGGTCTGTTTCTGTGTGGTACACCTCTGTGACTTAAGGCATGAGAGAAGTTTAAGAAAGAATTCCACACTTGGCATTCAAGTAAGTGAAGGCATCACTGTGGGAAAATCCAAATTGGATGACTGTAAAGGATTCTAGTGCTGGAGGAATTAGAGATGGCAAAGGACAAGTCCATGGAGGAATATGAAAATCAGGATGACACATTTAAAATTGCACCTTGCCCTACCTTTAGTTTGAAACATCAAATAACATTTAAAACCACTGTAAAATACCTCTTACTTTCCATGAGTTGGAACGCCACTACAATACAAAATGAAGTATACTAGTGTTTTGGTGACACCTAGTGATGGATATGTAGAATTTCCATGGAGTGTGATAGTGGTCTCCTCTTAATAGAATTGCAACAGACTTGCTGTGTTGCAAACTAGATGTCGTGGACCTTTTTCTGAATTTAGACTTGCAGGTGAAGAGAGAAGGGAAGTGAAGCAAAGTCGGCTCTGGTCAAGTGAGCCATTTTGATCTTCTGTTTCCAAATCTTTCAAAAAGGATTTGTATGTCTACAGCACTTCACTTCTCACATCCTTCGGATGACCCAAAGTGTTTCAGAACCAATTAAAAACTAACTGAAGTGCAGCACTTATAATATAGGGAAATATGGCAAGCTCCCACAAAGTACAGTGTGATATTAGAGGTTAAGGGATAAGTATTAGCTACGTTTCAATTCATGTTTACATGTCTTGAGCTAAGCATGCAGATAATCTGCTTTAGATGGTGGTCATTGAAGGAAGACTGTTGACTAGATCACTGAACTCTTGCCACTTGTCAAATTATTGGGATCTTCCAATGTCTACTTGATCCATGGGTCTCTGTCTAAGGTGTTAATTGGAGCTTGGCAGTGCAAACAGTACAGTGCTCTGACAGAACTGCATTCAAGTAGCAACTTACATTTTCATGTTCATCTTTTATGGGCAATAATTTGCTACCCAGACTTGAGAAGTGAAAGTGACATCTGCTAAGCCATATTTAGTCTTCAAAGCTAACCTTGCAAGGTCCTGCATGCTAACTTGGGGCTTTCTAAGATTTAAAGATTGAAAATACTGACACATCCAACCGATGTTTACTGTTACCAGGCTGTGTGGTGATAAAGGAGTCTTTGTGGGGAGAAACAAGTTGCCCATGCTGAGGTTATCCCAGCTCAAAAAGGTCAGCAGATGTAGTTGGTATTTTTCCCCAGCTGATTCAGTTATGATATGGAAGACAAAGAAGAAGATTTGCTGCCTCCTGTCTTCCTAAATCTCTCTCCTCTCCTGACCAACTCGCCCACCTAAAAATTATGGCTTCTCCTTTTGCCTGTTTGTTTTGTGGCCTCTATTTCTGTTGTCTCTTAAATGGAATTACATGAAATAAAAATAGAGTTGACTAAAGTGATCTTATTGGACAGATTAGCAGGAATGAAAATAAGCAAGCAGTGACAGACATTTTAAGGAGATAATTGATGGTTCTCAGCAAAAATACATCCCAGTGAGCAGGAAAGACTGAGGGGGATAAACTGACCATGGAAGTTAAGGAAAGTACAAAGTTGGAAAAAAAAACATGTAATTCAGAATCCAGCAAAGGGGGAATAAAAAGACAATAGAGACAAAATAATCAACAAGGCAAACTAGTGAGCAATATAAAAACTGATGAGCATCTTTTAAGCATGCAAGACGGAAAAGAGATCAAAGGGAACATAAGTCCCTTCAAAAATGAACCATGGGAGATGATTTTGGGAAACAAGGAAATGGTGGAGGAGTTAAATATATTTTGCATCAATCAGTCTTATCTTTGAACATTCCAGTAATACCAGAAGAATATGGGGGAAAAGAATTAAGGTCTATTATCACCACCTAGAGACATCATATTAGACAAACTAATGGGACCAAAGGCAGATAGTTCCCTGGCCCTGATGGCTTGCATCTTAGGATCCGAAAAGAAGTAGTTACAGTGATATTGGATGCATTGATTGTAATTTTCTAAATATTGTTGGATTCTGGATTAGTACTGGAGGATTGGAAAACTCTGCTCCAAAAGGGAGGGAGGCAAAAATGGGTAACTAGGCTGGTTGGCCTAACGCCTATTGTTAGAAAAATATTGAAATCCATTGGTAAGGAAGTAATAGCAGAACATTTGAAAAGTCATAACCTGTTCAATTAGCATAACTTCATGAAAGGGAAACGTCTGTCTAATTTATTGGAATTTTTCGAGGAACCTTCAAACCAGGGTGGATAGAAGGGAGCCCATAGATAATGTTGTATTTGGATTTCCAGAAGGTGTTTAACAAGGTAACTCAGCAAAAGTTGTTACACTGTTGGAGTGAGAGTGTTAGTTCATTATATTGGCATGGCTAGTGGACAGGAAACAGCAAGTGGGGATAAGTGGTTCCTGTTCAGGTTGGTGACCCATGACTAGTGGGGTTCCACCAGGATCAGTGCAGGAACAGTAACTGTTTACATATGAAGACTGGAGGGAGGAATTGAATGTACTGTCCCCAAACTTGCAGACGAGACAAAAATAGATGGAAAGGCCGGTTGTGACAGATACAGTTTGCAGCGGGATGTTGATAGGTTAAGTGGGCAAAATGTTGGCAAATTGATTATAATGTGGCAAAATATGATTTTGAAGGGAGAATAAAAGAATTAAATGGAGAAAAACTGCAAAGCTGCAATACAAAGGGATTTGGGGTTACTTGCACAACAACACAGCTACCATACAGATACAGCAGGTAATCAGGAAGGCTAATGGAATGTTGTCCCTCTTTTACAAAGGACGTTTGAGTATGAGAGGAGGGAGGTTTTACTGCAACTGCACAAGGTGCTAGTTAGACTGCACTAGAGTATTGAGCAGTTCTCATCCCTTTATTTAGGAAAGGTTTCATTATACTGGATGCAGTTCAGAGAAGGTTCACTGGATGATCTCTGGTTTGGAGGGATTGTGTTATGAGCCAAGGTAGGTTGGGACTCTACTCGCGAGAATTTAGAAGAACGAAAGGTGGCCTCGATGAAACAAACCGGATTCTTAACAGGCTTGACAGGGCAAATGCTAAAAGGATGTTCCCAAGTTGTGGGCGAGTCTTGGACCAGAGGGCTGTGATTGTTTGGAACTCCTTGCCACAGACAGCTGTGGAGGCGGTGTGTATAGTTAAGGCTGAGATTCTTGATCAGTAAGGGAATCAGGAAAATGAGGAATATCTGATCAGCCATGATCCTATTGAATGGTGGAGCAGGTTCAAGGGGCTGAAGGGCCTGCTGCTGTTTCTATTTCTTGTAGTCTTATTGGTGATTTGAGACCATAAGACTATCTCTGATTTCTTGTATTTCTCTTCGCACTCAATCCCCTCCCAACGAATTTTTGTATCTGCCATCGGGAGAGGGAAATGTTTCCCTCCAGGCACTTAAACTTCCAAAATCTTGACTATCTAACCTTTGGTCCTCCATTTAGCTTGACATTTCTGTAGTTGTTGATCTGATTCATTCCTTCATCTTTTTTATGACCATCTTTCCCCCTAGTAAAGTTCTTTGGTCTCTCCTAACCAATCTCTCAAAGGCTCCATATAACTGCAGCCAGATGTCTTTACTACTAAAATACCCATCCTCTGGTAATAAAGGCCAACAAACCATTTGTTTTATTAATTGCTTGCTGTACCAGTGTGTTAACTTTGTGAATCCTGAACCAGGCCACCCAGATCCCTTTTGAAGTTCAATATTTCCCCATCCCCCTCCACTTGAGAACTGCTCTGTAGTTTTGTTTTCCTGACCTGAAGCATATGATCTCTGGCAGAATGTAGGGAATCATTTTTTAGATCTGGCTAGGCCATATAATGCACCACTGAATCCTATTGTTCTATTAAAACTGCTCAGCAATCAAATAATCCTGGAATACAAAGTTTAATCAAGGGAGGCTGTCAAGTGTATTGATTAACCCTCTGCTTACTGTCACCAGTAAGAGATGTGGGATATTTTTTACTAGGTAAAACAATGACTGCAGATGCTGGAAACCAATTCTGGATTAGTGGTGCTGGAAGAGCACAGCAGTTCAGGCAGCATCCGAGGAGCAGTAAAATCGACTTTTCGGGCAAAAGCCCTTCATCAGGAATACAGGCAGAGAGCCTGAAGGATGGACAGATAAGTGTTCCGAGGCGGAAGATGAGGCATTCTTCCTCCAGGCGTCTGGTGGTGAGGGAGCGGCGGTGAAGGAGGCCCAGGACCTCCATGTCCTTGGCAGAGTGGGAGGGAGAGTTGAAGTGTTGGGCCACAGGGTGGTGTGGTTTTTTTGACTATTACAACGGAGTCCATCCATCCAGTTGCTTATTACTGTCTTTGCACACCTTACCTCTGATCTTGTCCTTTTTTAATTTTAACTCCAAACTAATTTGCTGTCTAAATTTTTCCTGTCCACAAGACCCATCTCCTCCTTCCTTTGACCTCTTTGCTACTAAACTGCTGATCACCAAATTACTTCCTGTTCTGTCTATTAACTGATATTATAAAGTTCTCCATTAAGATACTGATCTGTGCTTTTCAAAAAAAAGTCATTACATCCCTACAAGTGAAGACTTTCACCTTTTCTGCTTTTGCCAAATGCCATGCTATTTGGGGGCGATGATGGCTTAGTGGTATTATTGCAGGACTGTGAATCCAGACACCCAGATAATGTTCCGGGGACCTGAGTTTGAATCCTCCGCAGCAGATTGTGGAATTTGAATTCAATAAAAAACAAATCTGGAATTCAGAGTCCAATAATGACCATGAAACTATTGTCAATTGTTGGAAAAACACATCTGGTTCACTAATGCCCTTTTAAGGAGAAAGCTGCCATCCTTACCTGGTCTGAACTACATGTGACTCCAGATCCACAACAATGTGGTTGACTCTTAACAGAAACTACCCACTGGAATGGATAATAAATGCTGGCCTAACCAGCAATGCTCTCATCCCATGAAAGGATTTATTTTTATTCTATCTTAAGTTATTGATTGTGTTATCACCCAAATCCATTGCTAATCTTTTCTGCAACTGCATATTGAAATTGCGCAGTTGGATTTTTGCCCAGGAGGGCAATACCGAATTGTACCGAACGGTACCGAGTTGCGATACCGAATTGGCCTTAGTCATCCGACTTGACTGGAGCCATGCTACCATATTATCCCTTGTAATCTTCCTAAACCTGTATGCAAACTTGACACAGTTGAATAGACTGACCTCCTCCAATGTCTCTTCTCTTGTTCAGCTTGAGACTGTCCTTACTTGATTCTGCTCCATGTAATCTTTATCTCAAACATTGCCTTTGGCCATCTCTAATATTACCTAGCTGTACCTTGTCTCAAGGAATTTGCTATTGAACCGCAATGTGCTTTTGTTACCTTCAACTTGACTATTGAAACCCACTCCAGGTCAGTTTTCTACTTGGCAGCCTCTAAAATTAGCATCCCAAATTCTGCATGTATTCCTGAATTGTACCAACTCCTGATGAATCTCTGTCCCTGTGTTTGACGTATATGGACTGCAGGCGCAACAGATTTTGAATTTACAGGTGTTTTAAATCTCTCTAGCTCTTCCCCTTCCTCTAATTCTTGCAAACCCCTCCAGTTCTGTGATTCTGGCCTCTTAGGATCACCTGCTTCCTTTAGTCCACCTTGGTGGCTGTACCTTCAGTTGTCTTGGTCCCAAGTTCTGGAATGCTCTTCCTAAATCTCTGTACAGTTTTTAAAAATACCTTTTTATTATATTTTTCAGGTGTCTTCCAAATCCTCAACCAACGACTCTCGACTGTTTAATGTTCATTTCGAATGTTGGAACACTCAACCAGTTACCCATACTGCAGAACAGATTGAAACCACAGGCAGTGTGTGTGGACTGCTGGACATGGAGTTGAGAGATGTGTGGACTGAGCCTCTCAATGGACGTGCCTCATTCCCCAGTCAAGCATTATCCCATGGGGGTCGAGGGGGCGATGACTACCAAAAGTTTGTGACAACAGCCTCCACGCCAAATCTCTCCTCCACCCCGATCCGTCCACTGTACCACAGTTCCAATATACCGAACAATGGTCTCACTGAGACCTCTGCTCTGGTTTATCTATGTGCAGGCACTGAACGAAGGGTTGTGAGGAGAGCTAGCAGCGCTGGGGAGCGTCATTTGGCTTCCCGACACCGACCGCCTGCTGACAGTCATTCCCGAACAACACCAGGGATTTCCAGCTCTCAAACCTCCGCTGCTCGAAATGCCAGCTCCGCAAAGTCTGAAGGACTAGATGAGGAAATACGGAACTCGCAGATTGCAGTCAACTTGAGATCCAACACCACTGAAGGCATATATGAGAACATCATGCTTGCCAGTGAGGAGACATTAGCTGAAGAGCAACATGAAGTTACCTGCAGTCCAGGGGAGATAACTGGTGCCAGTTTCCAGTCGAGTGGTCAAGCTGAAAAGAAACACCAACATGGCAACCTAAGCCACAAGGATGTTGAGATTCAAGGAAGGTGGGAGGGGAGAGCCAGCTCCATTCATCTCACTGAGACCGGCCTGGTGTCTGGCCAAAATTCTCCAGCTTTGCCCAAACTGGAATTGAAGACTGTTGAGTCACTGAATGAGAGGCTGGTGTTGCCTGAGAAAGCGCACACAAAGCTGAAGAATGATTGGGAAGAATGCAGCAAGAGGCACAGCTTCCTGGCTCCTGACAGCGATTTGAGTTCTTGTGGACTGGGAGGTTTTGTTTCTGAGGAGAGCCTTCGGTTCAGTGGCGACGAAGCTCCCAATCTCAACCACCTGATGGAGAAGAGTCAGTCGGGCTGGAACAGCTCTGCCAATTCTCACTGTGAATCACGTGAATCCATCCCGGACATACTGTCTGAGGAGGTGGACGAGATCTGGAATGACCTGGAGGACTACATCAGGAAAAGCGAGGAGACCAGGCGGGACCGTCTACCTGCAGCCTTCCCGGTCAGTGAGGATGATCTGAGTGGACCGGCTAGCACCCAGGAAAGCCAGAGGGAAAGGTCGCTTGCTTGCTCCACTAAGGTGTGCCCTAGCTTTGTTGAAGCAGTGAAGAACAAATCTGGCAGATTGAGCACTAGCAGTGTCAAAACAGACAGCAGTGAGCCAAGTGGGGAAGCGTCAGTGTTAACTGCGAGTGTTGCCTCCTTCTTGGATGGTGAGGTGGTTGAGACAGAGAGTTTGTGGCGCAGTACTAATGTTGAGACTGTTGTTCAGGATCTAGATATCATGGATCGAACCAAACGCAGAGTCTATTACATGGCCCGGCAGTACAGCCAAAAAATCAAGAAGGCTAATCAGCTGCTCAAGATGAAGAACACAGCAGAACAATCACCCTCTGATCAACCCAAGAGAAAATGCAAGGACCTGGTGGCTATTTTGGAAGAAAAGAAACAAGGTGGAACTGCCATTGGTATGTAGAATCATCCCCAAAACCTTCTATTTGTTGGATGAGCTTCCAATGCTTTTGCAGTGACCTACTTTCATCTTTAACATTGTCCATCTCTGCCCTTCACTCAATGCTTAATGTTTCAACCTTAACCTCACACTTCTGTTCTTAAGTTTGAGCTATATCAAAATTCTGTTGCTTGTATCCTCAATCATACCATTTTCTATTTTCACATCGTCCATGCCTTCGCTGACCATCATAGCTCCTGAAGCAATGTTTGTACTTCTTTCCAAGTTCTTCCTCCTCCCCTTCATGTCTGTATAACCGCTTTCAGCTTTCTAACCCTCAGTTGCTGCTCTAGTTCTGACTCCTTGTGCATGCCTAATTTTACTGGGTCCACCATTGTTGGCCATAATGGCTTAAAATGATTGGGAGGGGATGGGAACCTGAAAGGATCTCCAGATCAGAGACAGTTTAAAAACTGCTAACAGAAGTTTAAAAAAAAAATCTGAAGATGGATAATGTAAAGGCAAGTAGCAAACAGGAATAGAATGCCCAATTAAAAGCACTCTTATGAGAATGCACATCACATTGCAAATGAGGTTGAGTTTTGAAGGCTTAAATTGAGCTAAATGTATTATTTAGTTAACACAAAGATGTGGCAACAGGGTGACCAAGGTTGAGAACGGAATATTCAAGAGTACTCATCATTTTGGCCAAAAGGGAAAGGTGGGATAGCACTCTTAAAGCATCACTAAGATCATTAGTGAGAGAAGAACTTCAGTCAAAGGATCAAGATGTAGAATTTGTTTGAATGGGGCTAAGAACCAGCAAAGGGCAGCAAATATTGGGAGTTGTTCATCCACAAAACAATAGTGGTAATGTTGGGCACAATTATGAATTGAGAAATTAGAAATGTGTTGTGTGTAATACAGTAATGATTGTGATTTGGATTTACTTGTGGTTTGGATGAGCAACAGTGCTATGGGTGATGTGTATATGAGAAATTTCTGGAGGAGTTAAGATCTTACTAACACAAACAGCAAACAGAGTTTCAACCTTTCAAACACCATCCTTTTACAGATGCTCATTTAGAGAGAAATTTCTCTTCTATCTAAACTCTAAGTTTGTACCTAACTCCTCCCAGTTCCCTCTCGTTGGAATGCGTCAGCAGTTTTACGATTCCTTTGAGTCCACTAGCATGAATCTTTCACAGTTTTATGGCCTCCATTCTACCAACCTGAAGATTTCTATCTGAAGCTCTCCTGGTTTGGAAGCTACATAAACAAAAATACTTCAGCTGGAGTGACTGGTTCCCTTGAATGAAAAGCTTGATTCTCCTGCTAGGAGAAAGTGTTGCTCTTCTGAACCAAACTCCTGATTTCCCTGAATCAAATTCAAAGCTAAAACTAATGGTGATTTCATCTGTTGTAAATTTGAAGTATAAACGTTCCATCTGCTAACACTATAGGGGTTCTGCCAGGCACTTAAATGTGATTATCTGTTTTTGTAATCGATGCACAGCTTCAAGTCATTTTTTTGACCAGTTTTTAAAAACAATGACCCAAATCCATGTGCGTCTGTTTTGAAATAGAAGTCCAAAATATACATATAAAATAACCTTCTATCACATGAAGGGCTTGGAAACTGAGAAAAAATAGAGCTAGCATTTGAAAATTTTATCAGATTGAAAGTTGGTAACTTCTGGTCCAGGTGCATTACCTTTCAAAGGATTGAAGGTGGGGTTTATTACAGCAGCGGTAGCTATCTTTTCAAATTCTGTAAATTATAAAAAACATTCCTGCAGACTGGAAACTAGCAAATGTGACCCAGTTTTTTTTTAAAGAAAGGAGGGGAATATTAGAATGCAATGGATGTCCAGACTAATTCCAGGAATGACAGGTTTATCTTATTCTAAGAGACTGGAGTCTAAATTTGTATTCTCTAGAGTTTCAACAATTGAGAGATGTTCTTATTGAAACTTATATTCTCATAAGGTCTGATAGGGTGGATATCGGTAGATGTTTCCCTTGGTAAGTCTATAATCAAGAGACATCTCAAACTAATGGGTTGACTGGGAAAGACCTGAGGAGAACTTTTTTAGTGGTAAATCTTTTGAACCCGTACCCTCAAGGATTGTGAAAGCTGATTGAGCATCTTTGAGACTGAAATTGTTGGATTTGTGGAGAATGATGTGATCTAAGAAGAGGCAATCATTGATCCAATTGAATGGTACAACAGGATGTTCTTTTTTCTTTGGCTGTCATGGATGAGATCTGGAAATCCCTCATTAAGCACTTATGCTACTATTCTCATTCATTTTTCTTAAAGCTACCTCTTTTATCCAATCTGGTGTCAGTCTTTTCTATTATTACTTACGAGGTGACACAGGATTTAAGATTAGACCAGGGTTTAATATACAGTCGGTTCTGCTATAACGCAAATTGGCTTTAACGCAATTCCGGCTCATTAGATTAAACGCTGTGGGTATTGTATGATTTTCGTAACACAAGATCGCATGAGAATGGAGCTGTTGTGTTTTATCAGAACCAATTGTAGTCCTTTTATTTGTAAGTTTGCATTGGTCAAGTTTACTGCAGCCTTTTTCCTTCAGTTTTTGTGAATGCAGTCTGATCAGTACTAAATGCTGTTAAGTTGTTTGGTGAAGATTTGTAGAAAAGTAGCCTCTTGTCTCCGGAATAGAGCAGTTTCTCTTAGATGCTTGCCTAAGCAATTGAGCCAACATGTTTTATAATTTATTCATGGGTTGTGGGAATCATAGGCAAGACTAGGATTTATTGCCACCTTGAAGTGGTAGTGAGTGAACTCCTTGAACCCTGGCAGTCTGTTGCATAGGTACAGCCTTGCACAGCTTTCAGGAGATACTTACTTGGATTTTAATCCAATTAGTGAAAGAATGGTGAAATAGACCCTAGACAGGAGTGTGTGTAACCAGGAGAGGAATTTGAACATGTTGGTTTTTCCATATATCTGCCTTTTGTTCTCCTTGATGAAGGTCAGGACTTTGGCCGATGCTTCAGGATGAGCCATGGCCACTTGTGCTGTTATCACCTTGAGAATTCAGGATCCTGAATCATCCATCCAAAATGTTATGAACTACAGAAGATGAAGATTTCCATTTATTCAGTTACTTACATAACCACAGGGAATGCCTAGCTGTTTTATTTCTAAATTTCCGCTTGGGTGGTCTAAATTTAGGGGACACAGTTTAAAAGTAAGGTGTCTCCCTTTTAATACAGATGAGCTTTTCTCCTCTAGGATTTGCGCAATGTGGAATCTTTCCCTAGAAGATAATGAAGGGTAGACTTTTGAAGTTTATTCAAAACTGAGTTAGATTTTATCATAGAGGAGTTTGAGGTACAGATAGGAAGGTGGAGATGAGACCACAGGCAGGTCAGCTCTAACCTTATTGACTACTGGAGCAGGTTTGAAAGGCCAAATGGCCTATTTTCTGCTCAGAAATCCTATTGTGCCCCCTCTGCCCAGACCTGTCATCAACATAAATATCCCCCCCTTTTTCCTGTCTGCTCTCATTTATAAAGTTAACTCTGCTTTCTCTCCACAGATGTTATCAGACCAGTTGAGTTTCTCCAGCAGTTTGTTTTTCTATGTTAAGATTAGAATTAGGCCATTCATGGTGATGACATAACATACCTTTACACACAAGATGGTGGAAAATGGGAACACTGTCCACCCAAGAACTGCTGAGGCTTGGTTAATTGTAATTTTCACATCAATTTTTTTTGGTCTGTAAGGATTAAGGAGATCAGAGTAAACAATGAAACATCTAGGGATGGGGCTGAATGGCCCACTGTTGTTCCTTTACTCCTCTGCCTGTTCCAGTAGAATTGCCCAGATGTACGAAAGACTTGGTAAACTTCCAAAAGCTTCCTTTTTTAAAATTCATTCAGAGAAAGGTGCTGGCTAGGCTGGCATTTGTATGCCAACCCTGATTGCCTAGAAGATAATTGAGAGTTAGTCATATTGCAGTAGGTCTGGAGTCACATTTAGGCCATACTGTGTAAGGATGGCAGATATCTGATTTATTTGAAGGAACTTAATGGACCAGATGGGTTTCTATGACAATCAAGTGATTACACAGTTGCCATTAGGCTAACCTTTTATTCTATAGCTGAATTTGAATTCAATAAATATATCTGCCATGGTGGAGACTTGAGCCCATGTCCCTAGAACATTAGCCTGGGGTTCTGGATTGCTAGCTTAGTGATGTTACCATGGCACTGCCACCACCTCCTCTAAACCTTCATTGATATACAGCTTGTAATCATAGAATCCTTACTGATGGAGGCTGTTTGGCCCATTGAGTCTGCACTGACCCTCAGAAGATTCTACGTCCTACCTTACCCCTGTAACCCCACATTTACCATAGCCACCCTACCTAGCTTGCACAGCCCTACACACTGCAGGGAACTTAGCATGGCCGATCCATCTAATGTGCACATCTTTGGACTGTAGGAGGAAACCAGAGCACCTGGCGGAAACCCACACAGACATAAGGAAAACATGCAAACTCCACACAGACTGTAATCAAACCCAGATCCCTGGCGCTGTGCTAACCACTAAGCCACCTTGCTGCCTCTGTAATGTCAGGGTTATTTCTGTTTACACTTGTTTAACCAGTAATTTTTTTTTTATTTCTCAGGTGCCCGAATTGCTGAATACTCCCAGCTGTATGACCAGTTCCTGTTCAAAGAGACTCCGTCTAAATCATCACCAAGTGTGCCAGTAGACAACAGTGGGGAGGTGTGTGCTCAAAAGACTATGCAAAGCCCAGTCTCTGGTCATCCCTCCCATGGGCAGTCCCTGGGCACTGAGGACTGGCTGCTACACTCTACCTACAGTAATGGGGAGTTGGCAGACTTTGTTGCCTGGCCAGATATTCAGGGACTTGCAGCTAAATATTCCATCCAAGAGAAGAATGTGACAAATGGGCGACTTCAGAGTAGAGGGGGGTTGGCTGGCTCAGTCCCCTCTGTTGCAGCCTGTCCATCTGTCCCAATGCAGCAACGATGGAGTGCCATTATTGTCCCACCTGGTGGGTCAGATTGCTCGGTGGCCCATGGCGACAACTCCCTAGGTCGCAGGACGAGTGAGGGTAAGCAGCGGGAGACTTCGCTGCCTTCTCCAGCTGTGATAACAAGCCAATCTGCTGACTCCATCAATCGTACTTTGGATAAGCAGGCACTATTCTCTAGCCAGGACCCTGCCTCTGACAGACTACATGTTGGGAGCCAAGAGATTGACGAGCCAGCTCTGACTTTACGGGACTCTCAAAAGGTCGTTGTAGTTAACAGGGTTCCACCCCTTGATGCCCAATTGGCAACACAGAACTACTTTGCCAATTTCAATGACACTGGGGAAGATGATGAAGACTACGTGGAGATTAAGTCTGAGGATGAGGATTATGAAGACCTGGATGAGGGAACCTTTACTCATGACCTGAGCTTCCATTTTAATGGCAAAGCAGAATCTGCTCCCGAACCTGGCAATACCCGTTTGGCTCGTGCCTCCTGTATCCCATTGTCAGATAGCGATGCAATGGGCTCTTTAACTATCTTGGCAGAGCCTGACCAGCTGAGCCACTATCTCTGGCGGGAACCCTCTCCCAGCCAGCAGAATATTGTTCAGACTCTGCGGGACAAGTTTCAGTGTCTCAGCTCCAGCAGCTTTGCTTGAACATTTCATCTCCGTTTGAAGACTGAAGAGAGAGAAGAGGGGAAACCATTACGTATTAACTGTTTGCAAGCACTTCGTGTAGATTTCCAGTTATCTTGCCACCATTGTGCTATTGCTGCTGAAGTCAGCGAACCTTTTGTGTTAAATAGTATCTAGGTTGTGGCAATGGACAAGTTTTGAAAGAAAGAAATGCAAATGAGGGTTTAGTTTTGTGTAAAGCAGGAACCAGTGGAAAAAGTGACTAGGAAATGCAGATATATCTTGCATGCTATGAGGAATTTGGGTGGTCAAGTGTTCCACTTGGGGGTTTGAAGGTTGGACCTGGGGTGATTGCCTGCCCGTCATTGTTCCAGTTCATGTATTGACTCCAGTGTCATTCAGTTTTGTTTTATGGGGCACGGGGTGGAAATGATCTGGACGGAAGATGGCCTGGTCTGTGGGCGTCCTAATCTCTGAGACTGAGGATATTACAGTTTCTCACATTGAATTGCATAAAACTGCAAATGGAACAAGTTGGGCAAGATTTCTTCTCCCTGCTCAGCCAGCTATGGGACCATTATTGAAATTCTGAGCAATGCATAGTAAGGGATGGAAAGACTGGCAAGTGTGAACAGTATAGTGGTCTTCTTGGAATCCGTCAAATGAAAAATCAGATCAAAGAGGAAGAAAGCCCAGTCCTCTATCAGTTTGTCTGTCATTTTCCACAGACCACCAGTGTGTTTTATTTTTATTCTAAACAACACAAAGGTTCAGTGCTCTTGACTAGTCAGTGACCAGCTGGAAAAGTGACCTCATGATATAACTGGAATCCTATAGCCTGTTGGTTATCCATCCCCTATATTTTTTACTGTTTTCCTCTGTACTAAACACCCCCAGCCAACCTCTCACAGCCCCTGCACCTCACCTGATGGTATTGCATCAAACAGATTTGATTCCACCTATCAAAGCACTAATGCTAAATGCCTTCAGGCTTCTCTTACTCACTTATGCTAAGCTAGCCATCCTTTTCAAAAGAATAGACATTGAGAAACTGGGAACTTTAACAGTTTAGCTTGCTCAGCTGAGGCTAAGATTAAAGGCAAAAGTACCTCTGCTCACTTGGAGAGGGAGGCAATTTACATGAGCACTGCACATTCTGAGACAGGTGAGGATAATCAATGACAGTGATGGGGGCTAGGGTAAGAATGGGTGATGACTGGTGGAGAAAGCATTTTGAATTTCAGGAAGCACTGTTGATGCCCTATCATGAGCCACTTACCAAATAGACATCTCCTATATTGATAGTCTCTGCCAGTTTGACGACAGTGACTTTTCTTTTCTATTATTAAGCACAGAGTGGTTAGGAGAAGGTGGTACTACAGATTATGGTGACTAATGAAGAAATGAGGGAATGCACTACCTTAAAACCATGTACTGATTACATTGATGCATTGGTCTCTGTTTGATTCTGTACATTCCACATGGTTATTTCATGGTTATAGATTTTCACATCAACTATTGGTTATGGGTAACTGGAAGTTGTTTCAATTGTTGAATCTGTTTTTCATCTTCAGCTCATTCATTATTCTGAGACTAGGGTATAAACTTGTTCATAACCCTTTACCCTACTCTGACTCCATCCACCTCCATTCCAGCTCCACAGAGGGTGACAGTTACTGCTAGTGTAACCTCCATCCTAATCATAACTCTAATTGTGAAGAAGATCTTAATGTTCAGTGAAAAGATGCTGTTTGTGATCAGAGATCAATTGCAAAGTGTTTCTCATGGATTTATCAAGCATTGAAAATGAGTAACATGTTCACAACCAATGGGCAAATCTAGATGTAACACCAATCCAAATCAAAATTTTGCATTCAAGTGTTGTCAAGCTATTTGTATAGTCATTTGTGTAGTATTCTTAAAGTGCTCAGAATATAGTATCTTAATATAATTGAAACCCCAGTTTTTAGAAATCCAGTCTCCTAAGGGTTAGTGTATCTGTATCGCAATTTAGTTGCTGTAGTAAATTCCATCAAAAAAATTTTTTCAAATTCTCCCTGCCTGTGTAGTTGGTTGAACCAGTCACCTTTTTCATTTTAGTTATCAGTGGGCTGGATATAAGGGTAAGGAAGGTTCCACTCCATTCATTCATTATGAATTTACACTGTAGGTTTATTATAGAACTGTGTACTGCTTTGAAATCTTGTAGAATAAGCCATACATTAGGTGCCCAAGAGGTTTTTATAGATTTGCATCACAGCTATTCCATCAGTACATCCCCAGGAAAATGATGGTGAAAATTACTGCGTTGTTTATATCTCTGTGCCTCCTTTCAAAATACATAAGCAATAAGTGTATATTGAACCCAACTGTAGGTGACAGTACGGTGTATGACTCTATTGATATGAATTCCATTGCTTGGTTTTCCATTGCAAATTTGCTATTCCCTCATATTCATCCATATAGAAAACTGGAAAACAAATGGAGAAATTGTTTTAAAGTGATGCACAGCTCCTATTTTAAGCAATAATGAGATGCACTTGTAGGAACTGAAGTGAGCATTAAATGACTTCTAATCATGAAAACCAGTGGGACACAATAGTTCGCAAAATATAGTTAGAAATGTGTAAATTTTGTATCAATTATTTTTAATATTAGGTTAATACTTTATTGCAATTCTTCATTGGATATTTGCTCTAGTTAATGAGATTAAAATGAGAATCACTGAACTGGAGAGGAGAGATACTGGCGTTTATATTCTGGAAAATTATTTAAAGATATCCTGAAATTACCTGTTAATTTCCTATTATTAAAGATATCCTGAAATTACCTGTCATTCCTTTTTAGAAGCTATACTGTACAAATTACATTGCCACCTGCAATGGTAAGGGATCATAATGAAAATCACTTGCAGTTCTGACATGTGGTACTTGAAGGTAATTTTTTCCAGTGTTAAAACTGAAGTGACTGCTGAGGTGACCATGTTAAATAAATAAAAACTATCTCAGAAACTGGGGTTGTGATGCCTTGTCCTATGGATGAGAGATTGAGCTGAATAATGACTTCCATTTTAAAAAAATGCACTTTTTATGGTTTATTTTGTAAAAATATCTGAATGTTGAACATGTAGCAAAATATTTTTTAAAAATTGCTCGCTTAATTAATTTTACTTTGCTCAAAGAAAAGCTGAGCCTAATGCATGCCAAATTTACCAGGAATAGTTCTAAAATCTCATTTTAACTTTTATAATATTGTTTTGTCTGGAGGGACATTCTCAGTGTACACGATACAGAAATGATTGATTTGAAATAAATAACTCGAGTCTTCACGTATTTGTCTGGACTGATTTTTGTTGATCTTTTTTTTCCAAATGTTATTCAGCATGTGGAAGTGAGTAAGAGTCCATGACAGTAAATGTAAAGGCTGTGAAGCAACATTTTGTGCATGTGCGATTGCCTGAAGCATTTCTCGCAATCAGTCAATATAGAAGAAGGTTTTATGTTCAAGGTGATTGGTTTGGCTAAGGCTGGCATAATTCTCTTCATGGTGTCTCATACTAGCTACAGTATCCTAGAACCAGCAGCAGGTAGCCAAAGGGGGAAAAGTTGGGAACTGGAGTGGAGAGCACAGTCATAAAGATAGGTAACCAACCTCTTCTTGATTGTGATGGGTCTGAAGGGGACATTGGCAGAGATCAGTGGTAGACACAAACTTGATTTCTCATTGAGTGAGAAATGACCCCATCCCCACAAATGAGTATCTCTTCTAACCGGATCATTTGACGTCTCTCACTCTGCCGCCTCTGTCTCTCCATCTCCCCTCCCTCCCTCCCGTTCCTTGCTCTTTGTTTGTCTGTGCTCATTTGCCTCTTTGTAGTAAGTGCTCATTATGGGGGATAAATGGTCTGGTACAAGTCAGATTGGGGAAAAAAAAGAAGGAAAACCTGAGATCCAGTAACTGCATCCATAAAACAGTTTAATAACTTCAAATAGTCTTCACTTGGCAAAGACTGTTGTACTGAGATCCATCTTCAACGAGGTGCACATTCACAGTTCAATTAAGTCAATTATTCCTCAGCCTGCGATTTCTTTCCTCTGTGCACTATTTTCAGCTCTCCAATATTTTTATCTGACTGACTACAGTTACTTCCTCAATCTATTTGACCTAGTGCCAGAAGGAATAGTTGAGCCAATGTTTCATCTGCATACTACATAAGGGAGGGTAAAAGTCATAAGTTGTACGAATCAAGCAACTTGTTTGGATGAAACCTAGAATATAGGTAGTATCCCTTAGGATGGAAATATTGACATTGAAGCGAGTGCAGCATAAATTAAAGAGGAGGATTTCTGGACTCTAAGGCATTGAGGGATTTCACCAACTCTTTGACCCTTGTAACTCCATGGAATGCAAACCTAGTTTAAGTTTTAAAGACATTGCAAGGATAAGTAGACAAATTATTTCTGGTTGGGGAATCAAAGCCACTTGAAGTTAAAATGTAAACACTTAAACCACCTTTTATGTGTGGAAGTTTGGAAGTCCTATAAACAGCAATTGATGCTAGACCAATTAATTATATCTGAGAACAATACCTTTTGAAGGTCTTTGTAGTGATGCAGACCTGTAGTTAGTAATCATCTCTAGGTCAAATATGGAAAAGGGTCCTTTTCCCCCAGATGCTGCCAGACCTGCTGAGTTTCTCCAACACTTGCAGTTTTTATTTGATTCCAACATCTGCAGTACTTTATTTTTAGTGTCAAATTCCAGGGTGTTGGCTCACTGAATATAATGTGCATTTCACCACCTGCTGGGATGATCACTGAAAACATTTCAATGAGGATATAGAACATTGGAAGAAGTTCTTGAGTAGTTGATTTGTGCAGATATCTTGCTGATTTTTACTGAGACACTTTCTGGGCTGGCTGTTACTATGATTGGATAAGGTAGGCTTCATACTGTGGGGAGCTAATGTGAGAATGATCTCCTGTCAAACTAATGATGTTCCTTCTGTCCATTTGTCCAATCTAGTCTTCAAAAGGCAAAAGTAAAATTTCAAAGATTGGAAATCAGCAAATACCTTAATGGATCTCTGAAAGGAAAATGCTTTTATTTGAGGGTGGGGAGGGGTGTGTTTGGGGGGCGCGGGGGGGGGGGGGGAGGAGAAGAAGAGGTTCTCTCAACAGCAGGAAAACTTGCTACAGCAAGCAATATTCAGCTGGCAGGCCATTGTAAAAACACATTCTATCAGAGAAGGTGGTATTTGAAAGTCACTTTGCCTATCTATATGTATTCTGTGCCATTTCAGAGTAATTCCTGTTATATATGGCCAGATGGAAAAAGGTATGAAGAGTTCAGGAGCAGCTGTGAGTGCAGTGGCCATCGCTAAGGAGAAGCTGCTGGGGGAACCTGAAAGGTGTGAAGGCTGGTAAATCATCCGGACTAGATGGACTGCAGTTCAGGGTTCTGAAGGCGATGGCTGAGGAGATTGTGGAGGTATTGTTTTTTTAGCCATTTTCCAGTCATCTGCAATCCTTGCTGACTCCAGAGATTCCTAATTTTTAAAAAGGGAGGGAGGCAGAAGATGGAAATTCACGGCTGGTTAGCCTGACCTCTATCATTGGTAAGATTTTAGAGTCCATAGTTTGGGGTGAGATTGTGGAGTACTTGGAAGTGCATTGTAAAATAACAATGAGTCATCACAACTTCAAGAGATAGTAATGCCTTACACATCTGTTGGAATTGTTTTGAGGGGCTAACAAGCAAGTTAGACAAAGGTAATAAGCATGATTTATTTGGATTACCAGAGGCCTTTAATAAAGAGCTGCTAAACACATTATTCACCAATGGTGTTTAGGATAAGGGACTGGCATAGATAGAGGATTGGCTGACTGGCAGAAGGCAGTGTGGATAAAGGGGTCTTTTTTTCAGGATGGCAACCAGTTAGTAATGGAGTTGTGCAGGTGTCTGTGTTTCGGTCACAATTTTTCACATTATATATGAATGATCTGGATGAAGGAACTGAGGGCATGGTTGCTAAGTTTACAGATAATACAAAAGTGGGGGAACAGGTAGTGTTGAGGGAGCAGGGAACCTACAGAAGGTTTGGACAGGTTAGGAAAGTGGGCGAAGAAGTGTCAGATGGAATACAATGTGAGAAAGTGTGAGGTTGTCTTTTGGTAGAAAGAATAGAAACATAGACTATTTCTAAATGTGGAAAGGAGTCTTAATTCCCTTGAGGTTAATATGCAAAATCAGTTGGCAGTTAGGAAGGCAATGCTAGCATTCATTTCAGGAAGGCTAGAATACAAGAACAATGTACTACTGAGGTATAATAAGGCTCTGGTCACACCACATTTGAAATATTGAGAGCTGTTTTGGATGGATGTGCTGTCCTTTGAGGGAGTCCAGAGGAAGTTCACAATGTCATATGAGGTGGAGGTGCAAATCTAATTGAGAATTACAGAATACTGAGGGACCTGGATAGAGCAGATGTGGAGATGATGTTTCCTCAGCAGGAGAGACTAGGACTAGAAGGCACAGCCTTGGTGTGAGATGTGAAAAGCTTTCTTCAGCCAGAATGTGGTGTATCTGTTGAACACGTTGTCTCAGAAGGCTGTGGAGGCCAAATCATTTAGTGTCTTTAAGGCAGGTTTTTAATTTAAGGCAATCAAAAGTCATGGAGTGGTGGAGCCAGGAGAAAAGAATGAGAGTGTCGGTGGAAGGGTCCTCCAGACCAAAGGGGTAGCCATGGGCACACGTATGGGCCCCAGCTATGCCTGTCTCTTTTGTTGGCTACGTAGAACAGTTGATCTTCCGTAATTACACCAGCACCACACCCCACCTCTTCCTCCGCTACATTGATGACTGCATTGGCGCCACCTCGTGCTCCCGCGAGGAGGTTGAGCAATTCATCAACTTCACCAACACATTCCACCCTGACCTTAAATTTAACTGGACCATCTCTGACACCTCCCTCCCCCTCCTGGACCTCTCCATCTCCATCAGTGACGACAGACTTGACACTGACA
>NC_057718.1:88142673-88161608 GCF_004010195.1 Chiloscyllium plagiosum
AATATCATTTATTGTATCCGTTGCCCCCAATGCGGTCTCCTCTACATCGGGGAAACTGGGCGCCTCCTAGCAGAGCGCTTTAGGGAACATCTCCAAGACACCCGCACCAATCAACCAAACCGCCCCGTGGCCCAACATTCCAACTCCCCCTTTGCCGAGGACATGGAGGTCCTGGGCCTCCTTCACCGCCGCTCCCTCACCACCAGACGCCTGGAGGAAGAACGCCTCATCTTCCGCCTCGGAACACTTCAACCCCAGGGCATCAATGTGGACTTCAACAGCTTCCTCGTTTCCCCTTCCCCCACCTCATCCTAGTTTCAAACTTCCAGCCCGCGCTGTCCCCATGACCTGTCCGGACTTGTCCGACCTGCCTAGCTCCTTTTCCACTTATCCACTCCACCCTCTCCTCCCTGACCTATCATCTTCATCTCCTCCCCCACTGACCTATTGTATTCTATGCTACTTTCTCCCCACCCTCACCCTCCTCTAGCTTATCTCTCCACGCTTCAGGCTCTCTGCCTTTATTCCTGATGAAGGGCTTTTGCCCGAAACGTCGATTTTGCTGCTTGTCGGATGCTGCCTGAATTGCTGTGCTCTTCCAGCACCACTGATCCAGAATGCAATGATCCTTTGATATGCCAGAAAGTCCTGTTCATAAATATCTGTTCACCAGGTATTTATCACTTCCTTGCAGGAGGCACAAAGAAACTGGTTCACAAATTTGAAGGCTTGACTTATTGGTTAAAAACAATAGCATACAAAACTGATGGGAAAAGATAACTGGCTTTTTATTCAGTCTTCAGGTATTTAATTACTGCAGAAGGAGACACATCACCCCTTTACACAATGTTATGGACCAGGCCAGACCCCCTCAAAGTATTTCAAGAAAGTAGCCCAGACCCTAACTTTGCTAGTTATAGAGTCAAAGAGTCATAGTGTTGTACAGCATGGAAGCAGACCCTTTGGTCCAACCCGTCCATGCCGACCAGATATTCCAACCCAATCTAGTCCCACCTGCCAGCACCCGGCCCATATCCCTCCAAACCCTTCCTATTCATATACCCATCCAAATGCCTTTTAAATGTTGCAATTGTACCAGCCTCCACAACTTCCTCTGGCAGCTCATTCCATACACTTACCACCCTCTGCGAGGAAAAAGTTGCCCCTTAGGGGTCTCTCGTATCTTTCCCACCCCCACTTGAATCTATGCCCTCTAGTTCTGGACTTCCAACCCCCCCCCCCCCCCAAAAGACTTTGTCTATTTATCCTATCCATGCCCCTCATGATTTTATAAATCTCTGTAAGGTCACCACTCAGCCTCCAATGCTCCAGGAAAAACAACCGTAGCCTATTCAACCTCTCCCTACAGTTCAAATCCTCCTATCCTGGTAAATCTTTTCTGAACCCTTTCAAATTTCATAACTTATTTCCAATAGGAAGGAGACCAGAATTACACACAATATTCTGACAGTGGCCTAACCAATGTCCAGTACAGGTGCAACATGACCTCCCAACTCTTGTACTCAATACTCTTAATAAAGGAAAGCATACCAAAAGCCACCTTCTCTGCGACTCCACTTTCAAGGAGCTATGAACTTGCTCTCCAAAGTCTCTTTGTCCAGCAACACTCTCAAGGACCTTACCATCAAGTGTATAAGTCCTGTTAAGATTTGGTTTCCCAAAATGCAGCACCTCGCATTTATCCAAATCAAACTCTATCTGCCACTTCTCAGCCCATTGACTTATCTGATCAAGATCCTGTTGTAATCTGAGGTAAAATCCGTTTAGATCATGTCTACTGCTCTGCCCTCATCAATCCTCTTTGTTGCTTCTTCAAAACACTCAGTCAAGTTTGTGAAACATGATTTCCCACACACTAAGCCATGTTGACTATCCCTAATCAGTCCTTGCCTTTCCAAATACACGTACATCCTGTCCCTCAGGATTCCCTCCAACAACTTGTCTCCCACTGACATCAAGTTCCCTGGCTTGTCCTTAGCACCCTTCTTAAACAGTGGTACCACGTTAGCCAAACTCCAGTCTTCCGGCACCTCACCTGTGGCTATCGATGATACAAATATCTCAGTAAGAGGCCCAGCAATCACTACTCTAGTATCCCACAGAGTTCGAGTGCACATCTGATCAGGTCCTGGGGATTTATCCACTTTTATGCATTTCAAGACATCCAGTACTTCCTCCTCGGTAATATGGACACTTTTCAAGATGTCAGCATCTATTTCCCTATATTTTATATCTTCCATGTCCTTTTCCACAGTAAACACTGATGCAAAATACTCGTTTAGTATCTCCCCATCTCCTGGGACTCCGCACAAAGGTTGCCTTTTTGATCTTTGAAGGGCCATATTCTCTCCCTAGTTACCCTTTTATCCTTAATGTATTTGTAAAAACCCTTTGGATTCTACTTAGCTTTGGCAAATAGAGCTATCTCATGTCCCCTTTTTGCCCTCCTGATTTCTCTCTTAAGTATACTCCTACTGTCTGTATTCTCTTCCAAGGATTCACTCAATCTATCCTGTCTATACCTGATATATGCTTCCTTGTTTTTTCTTAACCCCCCCCCCTTAACCAAACCCTCAATTTCTTTAGTCAACCAGCATTCCGTATACCTACCAGCCTTTCCTTTCACCCTAATAGGAATATACTTTCTCTGGATTCCCGTTATCTCATTTCTGAAGGCTTCTCATTTTCCAGCCGTCCATTTACCTGCAAACATCTGCCCCCAATCAGCTTTTGAAAGTTCTTGCCTAATACTGTTAAAATTGGCCTTCCTCCAATTTAGAACTTCAACTTTTCCATCACTATTTTAAATTTAATAGAATTATGGTCGCTGGCCCCAAAATGCTCCCCCACTGACACCTCAGTCACCTGCCTGCCTTATTTCTTAAGAGTAGGTCAAGTTTTGCACCTTCTGTAGTAGGTACATCCATATACTGAATCAGAAAAATGTCTTGTACACATGTAACAAATTCCTCTCCATCTAAACCCTTAACACTGTGGCAATCCCAATCCCAGTCTTTGTTTGGAAAGTTAAAATCCCCTACCATAACCACCCTATTCTTCTTCCAGATAACTGAGATCTCTTCACAAATTTGTTTCTCAATTCCCCCCTGACTATTAGGGGGTCTATAATACAATCCCAATAAGATGATCATCCCTTTCTTATTTCTCAGTTCCACCCAAATAACTTCCCTTGATGTATTTCCGGGAATATACTCCCTCAGCACAGCTGTAATGGTATCCCTTGTCAAAAATGCCACTCGCCCTCCTCTCTTGCCTCCCTTTCTACCCTTCCTGTAGCATTTGTATCCAGGAACATTAAGCTGCCTGTCCTGCCCATCCCTGAGCCATGTTTCTGTAATTGCTATAATATCCCAGTCCCATGTTCCTAACCAAGAATCAAATTCATCTGCCTTCCCTGTTTGGCCCCTTGCATTGGAAATAAATGCAGTTTAATTTATCAGTCCTACCTTGTTCTCTGCTTTTTCACTACCTGCCCTAACTGTTTGACTCACTCCTGTTCTCAACTGTACCAGTCTCAGATTGATCCCTTTCCTCACTATCTCCCTGGGTCCCATACCCCCCCAACCTTACTGGTTTAAATTTTCCTGAGCAGCTCTAGCAAATCTCCCTTCCAGTATATTAGTCCACTTCCAATTCAGGTGCAATCCATCCTTCTTGCACTGATCACTTCTACCCCAAAAGAGCTTCCAATGATTCAAAATTGTGAATCCTTCTCCCATACACCAGCTCCTCAGCCATGCATTCATCTGCTCTATCCTCCTATCCCTGCTTTCACTAGCTCTTAGCACCGGGAGTAATCCAGATATACTACTCTCAAGGACCTCCTTTTTAAATTCCTGCCTAACTCTATATTCTCCCTTCAGAATCTCAACCTTTTCCCTTCCTATGTCATTGGTTCCAATGTATACAATGACCACCTGCTGGCCCTTCTCCCCCTTGAAAACATTCTGCACCATCTCTGAGACATCCTTGATCTTGGCACCAGGAAAGCAATGCACTATTCTGACTTTCGCTGCTGGCCACAGAAAGATCTGTCTGTACCTTTGACTAGAGAGTTCCTTAACACGATTGATCTCTTGGAACCTGATGTACCCCTTGCATTAGAGCCAGTCTCAATAACAGAAACTTGGCTGTTTGTGCTATGTTCCCCTGAGAATCCATCACCCCCTACATTTTCCAAAACAGCCTACTTGTTTGAAATGGGTCCACAAAAGACTCCTGCACTAGCTGCCTATCTCTCTCACCTTTCCTAGAGTTAACCCATCCACGTGACTGTATCTGCAACCTTTCCCCCCTCCTATAACTGCTATCCATCACATCCCCTTGCTCTTTTAAATTCCTCATTGCCTCTAACAGTCTCTCCAACCGATCCATTCGATTTGATGAGATTCACAACCAACGGCATGTATTGCAGAAATAATCCTCAGTGACCGGTAAACTCTCCCTAAACCCCCACATCTGACAAGAAGAGCATATCTCTCTACTAAAGGCCATTTTTGCTTCTTCCAATCTACAGAAAATAGCACTGTCTTATTCCTCTAAAAATACTGCTCCAGGTTGAATTAATACTTATGGCTTATATTGTAAAGTTTAATCAAGAGACATATCTCAAAATAACATATAATCAAGAAAGAACCCATTCAAGTCACTACTGCAGACTTACTGTAAGGCCACGCTTGAAATATTCACTTATCTGTTTCTGTGCTGTGAACTCTCCCAAACAGGTTCATCCAAGATTAGTTGTGAATTTCTCTGTTTGTTAATTTTCCCAAATGTACTCCGATGTCTAGCGATACATGAATTCAAACAGCAAAGGCAGTAGCTGTGCAGGTCCTCTCCCTCTCTCCCTCCCTCTCCCTCTCCCTCCCTCTCTTTCCCTCTCCCTCATTCAGTTTGTTGTTGGGAATGACTTGGCAGGATCCAGAGTGGGAGTGACAACCCTTGTTGTGGAGAAGCCCAATGAAGACTAAGAAACTGAGGAATTAAAACAGAAATATCCTGGTATTTTCCCAGACTCTGTGATAACCAGATCCCATTATCATAAGTCACAGCTCAAAGCAAAAAGTACGGAGAAAGATGAAGGAGTTGAGGTTCAGTTAGTGGACACCCTGTTTGATGTAATGATGCAAGAAAACCCTGAGCAGGCAGAGGATCAGACAGAAGTTTAAGAGACTTGCAACAGCAAGACAAGATGATAAAAAATATATATGTGGATGCATACTCTGAAAAGGAGGCAGAGAATATTCCAGATGGTTATTATCTGAAAGATAGAATCCTCAGACAGAAATGGAGACCACGGCAGGTTAATGAGAAGAGAAATGGACTGAGATGCACCAGATTGTGTTGTCAGTAGCATACAGACAGGAGGTGTTACGGGTAGCGCATGAACTACCTGTAGGGGGTCACCTAGGGGTACGAAAGACTCCGGCTAAGGTACAAAAACAATTTTATTGGCCTGGAATGCACAAAGATGTGGTTAAATTTTGCCGTACATGTCATACATGCCAAATGGTAGGTAAGCCACTGGCGGTAATAAAACCAACACCTTTGTTGCCAGTTTCTGCATTTGAAGAATCTTTCACATGGATTATAATTGATTGTATAGGTCTCCTCCCAAGAACTAAAAGTGGGAACCAGTATTTGATAACCATAATGGATGCGTCTACCAGATTTCCAGAGGCAATTCCATTATGGTGTATCAAGGCAAAAGAGCTGGTGGAGGAGTTAGTAGCTTTCTTCACACAATATGGGCTTCCCAGAAAGATTTTACTGCTAGGCTGTTTAAGGAGATTATGCATAGCTTGGGTATACAGCACTTTAAATTCAGTGCGTATCATCCTGAATCCCAGGAAGGTTTAGAAAGGTCCTTGAAGAGCATCAGACTTGAAGACCATGTTGAGAGCATACTGTCAGGATTACCCGAATGATTGGTATAAAGGTATCCCATTTGCATTGTTTGCCATTAGAGATGCCCTAAATGAATTTACTCAGTTCACTCTCTTTGAGTTAATATTCAGTAATGAAGTGAGAGGCCCTTTGAAATTAATGTAAGAAAAATTGACAGGACCAAAGTCGAAGATCTCATATCTAAATTATGTATCAGAGGTGAGGGAGAGACCAAATCGAGTAAGGGAGTTAGCTAAACAGCACCTAAGCAGGTAGCAGATAAAAGCTCTGAGACTCGGGTGTTTTCCCGAGCAAATGACGTGTTAGTGATGGGCGATCCATTCAAAGCCAGGTTAAATGGTCCCTATCAAATTGAGAAAAAGTTGAGTCTGGTGAACTATTTAGCAAAGATGCCAGATAGGAAAAACGGTATTGGGTATGTCATGTGAACATGTTGAAACCGTATTACACTACAAAGAAAGAACTGGAGAAACAGGTGTTAGTTACTGCCCTGCACAGTGAGGAATCAGATCCAGATAATCTGGATTTTGATGTGCCTCAAAATAGGTTAAAAAATGAAGAAGTCCTTGAGGAGTGGGATAGGTTAGTAAGCGTTCTGCCTCAGGAGCATAGAATGCAGTTGAAAGGCTTGTTACTGCAGTATAAGGACATATGTAAGAATTAGATGAGGAGGACTAATGCTATTGTACATGAAGTAGACATCAAGAATACTGCTCCAATAAAGCAATATCCCTATCGGCCTAATCCTTTCAAAGCCAGATAGGTCCAGAAGGAGGTGGACGCTATGCTTGATGGGAACATCATCAAACCAAGTCAGAGCGAGAAAATTCACCGATCGTCTTAGTTCCCAAACCTGACTGGACTCGATGATTCTGCGTGGATTATCAGAAGGTCAACGCCGTTACAAATTGGACTCCTATCCAATTCCTAGATTGGAGGACTGTATCGAGAAAGTCGGACAGGCCAGTTACATCATCAAGTTGGACTTAACGCGTGGTTACTGGCAGGTACCTTTATCAGAGTCGGCAAAAGAAATTTCTGCATTTATAACCCCAAATAGGCTATATCATTTAAAGTGATGCCCTTTGGAATGAAGAACGCACCCACCACATTCCAAAGATTCATAAACAGAGCTGTGGCTGGCTTAACAAACTGTGCACTCTATTTGGATGATGTAATGATCTTTAGTAAGTCCTGGAAAGATCATATGGTGCAGTTGGCAGAGCTCTTTCAACGACTACGAGAAGCAAAATTGGTGATAAACTTAAATAAAATGGAATTCATGAAAGCAGAGGTGACATTCTTGGGACATAACATTGGTCATGGAAGGTTGACCCCACAGAACGCAAAGACGAAGGCCATTGAGGAATTTCCACAACCAACCTCAAAGAAAGAGGTGCTTCGATTCTTAGGACTCAGCAGATTTTAACGGATGTTTGTTCCAAACTTCAGCAGTGTAGTGGCATTGTTAACTGATTTGCTGAAGAAGAACACAAAGTTTCAGTGGACAGAACCATGCCGGGAGGCATTCGACCATTTGAAATCAATATTAACCACCAAACTAGTTTTAGTTATACCAAACTTTTCAAAACCTTTTGAAAGTCACCATCGTTGCTAGTGACATTGGAGTTGGAGCTGTACTCCTACACTAAGATGAGGATGGGATTGAACTGCCAGTTGGTTACTTTTCGAAGAAGATCAACATCCACCAAAGGAAATGACCCATGATCGAAAAAGAACTATTGAGTTTGGTACTGGCCTTATAACATTTTAATGTGGATGTCACGAACAATGTGTTGGAGACAGTTGTGTACACTGATCACAATCCACTTACATTCTTAGAACACTTTAAAGACAAGAATATGAGACTATTTCTTTGGAGTCTTATGTTACAGACTTTTAATTTAAAAATCATACATGTTGCAGGTCAGAAGAATGTAATCACAGATTCATTATCGCGGATTTAACTGACAGAGTTTAGATGAGATTTGTCTTTATTTAATGCATATATTGGTATATGGGAAGAAGTTAAGGTGAATTTATATTAACGTTATGTGTATGTTAGAGTAATGTGTTTAAAAAGTAGAGAAAAAAAATGAAGCCATTTTTCATTAAGATGGTTCATTTCTTTCTTAAGTGGGGAGGTGTTATGAAGATGTGGGTGTACTGTACCTTTAAGAAAGTAAAAGCTAGCAGTGACAGCACCAAGTATTCTCAACAAGATACAATGTAAAATGTGCTCCAGCTACTGGGATAACTAGTGTAGCTGGTTGCCTGGAAGCAGCAAAACAGATTAGAATTAGGCCAATCAGTTTAAATTATATCCCAAAAAAATACCAAATTCCAATCCAGTTTGAATTGAGTATATTGGCAATCTTAAAAGCCAATGACTCAATCTGATGCTTTGGGATATAAGACCGGGAAAAATTGAATAGTTGGGAGGAGAACTGCCACCAGACCAACAGCTGTAGACTGTTATTCAGAACTCTTTGAGAGGTACCTGTCTCGAGAAGGAGTTTGCACAGAGAACAACCTTAACATTGACCTGGGGAGAAAATCTACCAACAAAGAAAAAGAGAAGATTCGACCACTGGCTGATTTTAAAATTTGAATTTTTCTGTAAATTTTAATTGGGAATTTTATTGGACTTGTATTATAGAAGGGAAAGTAAAAGATAGGTTAGAGGAATGAGTGGTAAATAGTTGTAAGTTAATTATTCCCTGTTCTACTTTAAGAAATAAAGTTGTTAATTTTTACTTGAAATAGTTCTTGGCCACTCGAATGTTTACTAATTACTGCACGGGTGAGTCTTTTCTGTGTTGCTGGTCTTAAATTAAGCAGAAGGGTTTACCCCATGTCATAACACCCAGCGGCCTCAAACTGACTAGCAGTTCTGAACCCAAACCGAAGGAAAACTGAGCTGGAAGAACTGGCCACTTCCTTTTCATTGTACAAGTGTTTTTATTGGAACTTGAAAGCCTTTTTTCTGAGGCAGTATCTGTTAGCGTGTAATAAAATTGGCCCAAAAACCCTTCAAACCTCGAATTTTTGGAATCGCTGTTTTTATGATCTCTGTGGGGGAAAAAAAAGCCAAGGACAGAATAACCATGTTAAAGGAGCAGCATCATCACTACCACCCCCTTAAAATAATGAACCATCACTATCCAAAGATGGCTTCATTTTAAAGCCCCTTAATCCTAACTTGTTAGTACACTACACCACCAATATACATTACATTGATAATAATCACGAAAATATGCACTACTACATTCTGTTTCAGCCTGTTTTACTCCTATTGCCTAATGCCTTCATTTCTCAATCAAGTCTTAACAATGCGTTGGCAATCATGTTTTCACATCCTGCCACATGCACAATTTTCAAATTGAATGGTTGCAACTACAAGCTCCATTGAAACAGTCTAGCATTTTTCTCCTTAGATTTCTCCACAAACCTCAATGGGTTATGTTCAATATATGTAATTGTCTCAGATACACCACTGGTAACATAAACATTGAAATGTTGTAAAGCCCAACACCAAGCTCAAAATCGCCTTCTCAACTATCAGATATTTCTGCTGTTAAATGTTCAATTTCCTGAAGAAATACCCAATAGGTCTTTCTATCTTTTCGTTATCTTCCTGTAAGAGCACAGCACTGACACCCACATCACCTGCATCAATAGCCACCTTAAATGGCTTTGCAAAATTAGATGTGGCTAATACTGGGGCAGTAGTTAACACAGCTTTCAGGCTGTCAAATTCCTTCTGACAGTCCACTGTCCCACTGAAACTACTTGCCATTCTTTAGCAATCCAGTGAGTGGAGCAGCTACATTGCTAAAATTTGGTACGAATTTTCAATAAAATCCACTCAATCCCAGGAATTGTGGTACTGCTGTTTTTGTTGATGGTATGGGAAACTCCCCAATTACCTTTGTTTTTGCATCCTGTGGGGCCATTTGTCCATGTCCAATAACGTGGCCCAGGAAGGTGATTTTGGCTTTGGCAAATACACTTTTAGCCAGACTTATCACCAAGCCTGCCTTCCGAAGTCGATTGAACAAGTCTGATAAATGTTGCAAATGTTCCTTCCATGTGTGACTAAAAATCACCAGGTCATCTATATACTGTGTATGGCGTAATTGGGTAATCCAACAATGGCCTTATTGGTTAGTCTCCGAAACGTGGCTGGTGCATTTTTCATACCAAATAGCATGACTTTAAACTGATACAGTCCATTTGGTGTTACAAGAGCCGAAATTGTCTTATCTCTTTTGAAAAAAGGTACCTGACAGTATTGTTCTGAACTAGGGCCAGACCACCTCAAAACATTTCAGCAAGTTAGCCCAGACCCTAAGTTTGCTCATTTGTTTTTAAGCAGGTGTAACGCAGATATTCCAGGAGGGATACAGCTGGTCAAACCACTTAGTTTTAAACAAAACAGAATTTAGTTACAAGATTACTGAATGAAACACAAAAGAAAGCGAACAAAATACTGAATAACCTAACCTATCCAAAAACCCAACAGATCATCCCAAATTAATGATGCTGCTCCAAATTCTTGCAACAATCCCCATAAACACCCATTGGCACAATAGGTAAAGCCAAACGCAATGTCTTACAGGAGAGATGTCAGAGAGAGATGGATGGCAGCATGGAACACCTTCTTCCATGTAGTTTTTTTGGATGAGCAACCTCAAAACTACCTGATTGCCAAAAACCAAGTCAAACCAGAGAGAAACTGAGCTGGAAGCACTGGCACTCCTCTTTCATTGTGCAAGTGTTTTTTTTAGGCTTAAAAGCCTTTTGTCTGAGGCAGTTCAGTATCTATTAGCGATAATCAAATTGGTCCTAAAAGCCATCCAATCCAGACTTTTCGGATTCATTGCTTTTATGGCCTCTCTGGAAAAAAAGCCAAGGACAGCATCGCCTTGTTAAAGGAGCAGCATCATCACACCTCACCCCTTAAAAAAATGAACCATCAATATCCAAAGGTGGCTTCATTTTGAAACCCCTTTATCCTAAACTGTTGGTACACTCCAACACACATATACATTACATTGACAATAATCATGCAAACATTTTGTTTCAGTCTGTTGTACTCCTGCCTTCGAACACCTCTGTTTCTCATTCAAGTCTCCACAACGCATCAGCAATCATGTTGTCTCGTCCTGCCACATGCACAACTTTCAAATTGAATGGCTGTAACAACAAGCTCCAACTAAACAGTCTGGCATTTTTGTCCTTAGATTTCTCCACAAACTTTAATGGGTTATGATCAGTGTATGTGATTGTCTCAGATATATTACTGGAAACCTAAACATTGAAATGTTGCAATACCACAATAGTCAGAGGGAAATTGAGAAACAAACTTGTAAGGAGATCTTGGCGATCTGTAAGAATAATAGGGTAGTTATGGTAGGGGATTTTAACTTTCCAAACATCGACTGGACTGCCATTGTGTTAAAGGTTTAGATGGAGAGGAATTTCATAAGTGTGTACCAGACAATTTTCAGATTCAGTATGTGGATGGACCTACTCTTGGGAAATAAGGCAGGGCAGGTGACTGAGGTGTCAGTGGGGAAGCAGTTTGGGGCCAGCGACCATAATTCTATTCGTTTTAAAATAGTGATGGAAAAGGATAGACCAGATCTAAACGTTGAAGTTCTAAATTGGAGAAAGGCCAATTTTGACAGTATTAGGCAAGAACTTTCGAAAGCTGATTGGAGGCAGATGTTCGCAGGTAAATGGACGGCTGGAAAATGGGAAGCCTTCAGAAATGAGATAACAAGAATCCAGAGAAAGTATATTCCTCTCAGGGAAGGCTGATAGGTATAGGGAATAGAACATAGAACATAGAAAAATACAGTGCAGTACAGGCCCTTTGGCCCTCGATGTTGCGCTGATCCAAGCCCACCTAACCTACACTGGCCCACTATCCTCCATATGCCTATCTAATGCCCGTTTAAATTCCCATAAAGAGGGAGAGTCTACCACTGCTACTGGCAGGGCATTCCATGAACTCACGACTCACTGAGTAAAGAATCTACCCCTAACATCTGTCCTATACCTACCACCCCTTAATTTAAAGCTATGCCCCCTCGTAATAGTTGACTCCATACATGGAAAAAGGTTCTCATGGTCAACCCTATCTAAACCCCTAATCATCTTGTACACCTCTATCAAGTCACCCCTAAACCTTCTTTTCTCCAATGAAAACAGCCCCAAGTGCCTCAGCCTTTCCTCATACGATCTTCCTACCATACCAGGCAACATCCCGGTAAACATGGACTTCAGTAAGGCATTTGACAAGGTTCCCAATGGGAGACTGATTAGCAAGGTTAGATCTCATGGAATACAGGGAGAACTAACCATTTGGATACAGAACTGGCTCAAAGGTAGAAGACAGAGGGTGGTGGTGGAGGGTTGTTTTTCAGACTGGAGGCCTGTGACCAGTGGAGTGCCACAAGGATCGGTGCTGGGCCCTCTACTTTGTGTCATTTACGTAAATGATTTGGATGCGAGCATAAGAGGTACAGTTAGTAAGTTTGCAGATGACACCAAAATTGGAGCGAAGAGGGTTACCTCAGATTACAACAGAATCTGGACCAGATGGGCCAATGGGCTGAGAAGTGGCAGATGGAGTTTAATTCAAATAAATGCCACGTACTGGATTTTGGGAAAGCAAATCTTAGCAGGACTTATACACTTAATGGTAGGGTCCTAGGAAGTGTTGCTGAACAGAGAGACCTTGGAGTGCAGGTTCATAGCTCCTTGAAAGTGGAGTTGCAGGTAGCTAGGATAGTGAAGAAGGCATTTGGTATGCTTTCCTTTATTGGTCAGAGTATTGAGGACAGGAGTTGGGATGTCATGTTGCAACTGTACAGGACATTGGTTAGGCCACTGTTGGAATATTGCATGCAATTCAGTTCTCCTTTCTATCGGAAAGATATTGTGAAACTTGAAAGGGTTCAGAAAAGATTTACAAGGATGTTGCCAGGGTTGGAGGATCTGAGCTACAGGGAGAGGCTGAACAGGCTGGGGCTGTTTTTCCTGGAGCGTCAGAGGCTGAGGGGTGACCTTACAGAGGTTTACAAAATTATGAGGGTGGTACGTGTATGGAATGAGCTGCCAGAGGAAATGGTGGAGGCTGGTACAATTGCAACATTTAAGAGGCATTTGGATGGGTATATGAATAGGAAGGGTTTGGAGGGATATGGGCTGGGTGCTGGCAGGTGGGATTAGATTGGGTTGGGATATCTGGTTGGCATGGACAGGTTGGACCGAAGGGTCTGTTTCCATGCTGTACATTTCTATGACTCTTTGACTCTATAACTCAGTAAGGTTTGTGAGGCAAGATCTACCCTCCACAAAACCATGTTTACTATCCCTAATTAACTTATTCCTCTCTAGATGATTATAAATCCTATTTCTTATAACCCTTTTCAACACTCTACCCACATCTGAAGTAAGGCTCACAGATCTATAATTTCCAGGGTTGTCTCTACTCCCCTTCTTGAACAAAGGAACAACATTTGCTCTCCTCCAGTCTTCATATGATCTTTTCAAACACAATGTATGTTTGACCAGGGTCCCTCCTTCAATTCCTGAAACGTTGTCTGTAGGCTTCTGGCACAAGCTCATATTCATGTAAGATGGCTGTCTTCCCCTCCTCATATGGTCCAGATATCTCCTCTGATAGTGATGCGAAGACCTCACTTGCTCTACCTACAAGTTTTGTTTGGATCAACAAAACCCACATGGTCACTAGCCACCGCATTTGTTTAGCTACCTTTTCAAATGAGATGAAAAAGGCTTCACATCCTTCTCATCAAATTTAGGGAATGCTTGAATATATTTAAACAGTTTCTCGCCATGCTTTGGGCTACCATGGGTGTGCTCGTCCTCACTCTCTTCCTCACTCAGCTTACCTTCAGCCTGCATCTTCATCCTTTTAAGCTGACTTTCTTAAGTGCCAATTTCTGAAGTACAAACTCCCTCTCTTTCTTCCTTTCCTCTCTCTCATCTCTCTTTCTCTCTCTTTCCTCTGCTTTTAATCGTAATCCAAACCATTTCATTCCTTGTTTTTTGCCTCTAACTCAAGCTGCTTCATTTTCAATTGAACCTCAGCCATCTCTAAAGATTCTGATGGCGTTTCTAGCAAATGTAAATGCTGAGCTGCTGCTGTAATTATCTCTCCTTTCCTCATGGAAGGAGGTAGCTCTAACCCCAGTTTATTAGATTAGATTAATTACAGTGTGGAAACAGGCCCTTCGGCCCAACAAGTCCACACCAACCCGCCGAAACACAGCCCACCCAGACCCATTCCCCTATGTTTGCCCCTTCACCTAACACTACGGGCAATTTAACGTGGCCAATTCATTTAACCTGCACATTTTTTTGGACTGGGAGGAAACCGGAGCACCCTGAGGAAACCCACGCAGACACAGGGAGAATGTGCAAACTCCACATAGAGAGTTGCCTGTGATGGGAATTGAACCCGGGTCTCTGGCGCTGTGAGGTAGCAGTGCTAACCACTGTGCCACCGTGCCGCCCGCTTGTTGGCTAATTCCCAGAAAACACTTTGTGACTGAAAGAGCCATTGCAATCCCAAGCACTGTTTAAACCAATTGAAATCAACACCCAGAACAAAAGACACTCACAGCATTTGAGTTCAACAACCCTAATCCCAGTATGGAACTATGGAACAAATCCTGCTTAGAGCCCGCAATCTGTTCTGGATCAGGCCAGATCCCCTCAAAACATTCCAAGAAAGTAGTCCTGACCCTAACTTAGCTAGTTGTTTTCAGCAGGTGTAAGGTGGATATTCCCGGAGTGATGCAGCTGGTCAGACCACTTAGTATGAAAGAAAAGAAAACACTGGTTAAACAAAACAGCAATATAAACACCACTTAGAATTTCAATAAGTGCAACAATCCCTTAAACAATCTTTGATCCCAAAATAATATTTTTTGCATTTCAATCCACAATCAAAAGTACAGAAAAGAAAGCAATGCATGGTCTTTAGAGTTCTTGTATGACCCTACTGATTTCTGCTCTTCAGTGAAATACTGTTAGGGAGTGGGGCCAAGAAATCATTCCCTCAAAGGATCACTTACTTTTGCTACTTCTTTTCTCTACTCAAAATGACTCTGCGTCTTTCAAATTAAGTTTATTTTAAATGTTGAAACAATTTCATTCTTAATGAACAGGGCTACCTTCATATTTCTTAGATTTGTCATTCAGTTATGTCACATGCCCTTCAAGATTAAGATCCCAGCGTTGGTCACCTTTCAACCATGTCTCTGTAATACCCTCTAGGACAAACATTTATCTCCATCTGTGCTAATCATTTATCCATATTGTTTACAAATGCAGCACGAATTCAGATACAGGGCCTTAAACTACTTTTCTAAATCATGTTTACAGTCATTGGTCTTACCTTCTGGTGAGTCTTACATTTGTATGCTCAGTCCATTCCTGTCAAACTCTAGCAAGCGTTAACCAAATTACTGCATTGTCCTTTTACTGATGTTTTCCATTACTTCACCCTTCCTTGATTCACCCCTCCCATTCTTAACTTTAAAGCCCTCTCTCAAATCCAGTTGTACAATTTGCCCCAGCATCATTTAGGTGTGTGTCCATTGGTACACCTTTCACTTTACCCAGTGTTGGCACCAGTGCCCTAGGATTTGAAACTCATTTCTCCCACACCAAACTTTAAACCACACATTTATCTCTCTGATCTTACTTTCCAAACAACAAGTTAGATAAGGGTCTGCAAATAATAGAGTTTATTAACTTTTGACAGCATTTTAATTTGGACTCTAGATGCTCATACTCAGCAGAACTATTTGATATAGTTCTAGCTTCCACTATCACTGGAACCTCCCACCCACTATCACCCCCTCCAACAATGATTCAATTTCCTCTCCAGCCTACAGCAGATGTCCCAAACTCTGGCACTGAGCAGGTACTTTGTCCTTTGCTGAAGCGAACAGTATCCAGCTCCCTGACTACAGTGACCCCTACAAACAGTAGGTTCCAATGAACACCTGCCACTTGAATGTATTTCTGCACCACGGTGCAATGGTGAATTATTTCATCCACTCTGCTACCACCATTTTCGTCCATACAGATCCCTGAAACTTTCAGGTTGTTGGACAATAGGAGAGGCTGAAACTTTCAGCCTGTTGGACAATAGGAGGGGCCAAAACACTTTCACTGTCATCTTCTGAGTTCCCACACCTGCTTTATTTCAGTCACTCCTCTGTCTCTGAGCAAGGACAATATCAGATGACCCTATCCTAAAGGGTGTGACTGCCTCCTCAGGTAAAGTGTCCAGGTAACTTTCCTCCTTCCTCATGCAGGTCAGCACCTGCAGCTCAGACTTCAGTTCATAAACTCTGAAGCTTAGTGAACCTTCTTATTCATAAAAGTATCTTTATGTACGTACATAGTCACTAAAGCAGTTTGATTCTGTACAATAGCATATGAAGAAACAACCAACATTGGAGTTTGACTCTATCCAACAAAACAATTGAAACATCTTTCTTACTTGTACAAGATTTTACTTACATATATTTGAGGCACCAGAAAGGTCTGTTTATTGAATAGACCCTCACTTAACTTTGGCAGAAAGACCTCAGATGGTCGTCTTTCTCCACTGCACCTTGGCAGCTGCCTGAAGCTTTAGTGTATCCCACAGCACATGGTCTTGCAACTTGGAATGTGCCAGTCTGCAACACTGGGTTGGGGTCAACTCATTGTTCTGGAAGACTAACAAGTTTTGGGCCTACCAGAGAGTGTCTTTTGCTGAGTTGATGGACCTTCAAGTGGAGTTGATGTTTGTCTGGGTATGCATCCCGGGTAACAGAGCATACAGCATGGAGTCCTGTGTCACGGGGCTGCTCAGGACAAACCTCAAGTGAAAACACTGCATCTTTCTCCAGATTTTCTTTGCAAAGGCACATTCCAGAAGGAGCTGCCTAAAAGTCTGTAATCCCACCCCACAACCACTTCAAGGCAGCGTGCAGTGACACAGAGAGTTTGAGCATACGTGAAAGATCTCACAGGTAGTGTCCTTATCACTGCCAGCCTAGCAATGTCTTGGTGTTTGTTGGAAAGTTGTGGTGATGTGACAGTCTGCTCAGGGAACCATGCGACAGGATCCATCCCCCTCGCCCCCTCCCCTTTCACTGCGAGGTCTCGAGAAAGCTACGTGCTGACCACTTCCTGATGGACTTGTAATCAAAGTTATTTCTCTTTGCAAATTTCACCACGAAGGACAGGTGATATGGAACAGTCCAACTCCTTGCAGTGTTCTGCAGCAACAAGGCCAGTCCCATCCTTTGCAATGCTGGGGAGAGGTAGAACCTCAGTACATAAGAACAGTGCTTGATGCAGCCACACACAAAGGATGAAGGCAACGTTGAGTATGTTCTTCAGCCCCTTACCCAGAGCTTTTATGAGGTGTCCCTGCAGACACAGTCCATCTTAGACCTCCACATGAATTGGAATTTTGGCTCAAGTGACTGCAGTTGTGCAGGTTCTGGGATGGGCCAAAATTGGCTCACGTGACTGCATCACATACAATGGAGAGAGTGCCTCACACCTGATGACCAGGTTTATACTCACAATAGAGACGGAGCGGTGCTCCCAAAAGCCCAGTTTCTGATTCACCTTCTCAGGTTTTGGTGCACACACCGGCCCCTCTGAACCATATCCCCAGCACCTTCAGGGAAGCTGTCCTGATGATGAAGGGGATAATAGATCGGTAAGCCCAGTTCCCAAAGAACATGGCCTCACTTTACCTTGGTGCCCGAGACCAGTTCGAACTGGTCACAGATGCTCATGAATCTGTGCACTAACAGTGGATCTGAACAGAAGACAGTGACATCTTCCTTGAAAGGGAGGCTTTGATATCTAGGATCCTGCTGACAGGAGTAGTCCCCTCTCTCAAGCTTGTATCCTTCCTGATTGACTCAGCATAGGGCTCCAAGCAACATACAAACAAGACAGGAGGGAATGGGCAGCCCTGCTTGAATCTGGATCTGACTGGGAAGCTTTCAGATTGCCACCCATTGATTGAGACTGCGCTAACGATGTTGGTGTGGAGCAGTCAGATCCAATTGTGGATTCCCTCCTCAAAGAGAGCATGTCCCACGTGGGTGTGTGATATCCTGACAAAGGCCTTCTCCAGGTCCAGGCTGATGAAGCTGGCGTCCACCCCCCTGTCCTGCACGTAAGCAATTGTATCCACGAGGACTGTGAGGCTCTCAGAGATCGTCCTGCCCAGTACAGCACAGGATTGGTAGGGGTGAATCACCGATCCCAGAGCAGACCTGGCCTGGTTGGCGATGATCTTAGACAGGATTTTGTATTCAGCAGTGAAACAGGTCATCAATTTCTAATTGCGTCCCTCTCCCCCTTCCACTTGTGGATGAGGATGATGATACCTTTCCTCATGGATTTGCACATGCTCCCTGCCAGAAGCATACTGTTGTACCCCTCCAGCAGGTCCTGGCTAATCAAATCTCACAGAGCTGAATACAACTTGGCTGGTAAGCTTCCGGGAGTTTTATTCTGTTATAAGGGTTCGAGGGCCTTGGTCACCTCATCCAGAGATAATGGTTGGTCCAGCCTCTCCTGTGTCATCTAAGACCTCCGTGATTGAGTTCAGGAACCCGACCATGAGGCTGTGCTGTCTGTGGGCTCTATGCCATACAGTCTATAGTCTGGCATAAAAGGATTTGCTGATCCTCAGGATATCAGACCCTGATGATGTTACTGAACCATCTTCCTCCTTCAGGTAAAAACAATGACTGCAGATGCTGGAAACCAGATTCTGGATCAGTGGTGCTGGAAGAGTACAGCAATTCAGGCAGCATCCAAGGACAGGCAAAATCGACGTTTCGGAAGTGCTGTGCTCTTCCAGCACCACTGATCCAGAATCTGGTTTCCAGCATCTGCAGTCATTGTTTTTACCT
>NC_057718.1:88165779-88204900 GCF_004010195.1 Chiloscyllium plagiosum
GGGGTCATGGTCAAGGGGGCGGTAGGAAGAGGTGTCCTGGAGTTGGCGTTTGGCTTCAGCGATGTAGTCAAGGGGGCGGTAGGAAGAGGTGTCCTCGAGTTGGCCTCATCCTAGTTTCTAACCTCCAGCAACACGATCCCCTGACTTGTCCGGGCTTGTCGGACCTGCCCAGCTCCTTTTCCACCTATCCACTCCACCCTCTCCTCCCTGACCTATCACCTTCATCTCCTTCCGCACTGACCTATTGTACTCTATGCCACTCTCTCCCCACCCCCACCCTCCTCTAGCTTATCTCTCCACGCTTCAGGCTCTCTGCCTTTATTCCTGATGAAGGGCTTTTGCCCGAAACGTCGATTTTGCCTGTCCTCGGATGCTGCCTGAATTGATGTGCTCTTCCAGCACCACTGATCCAGCATCTTCCTCCTTCAGGCTGCTGAGCACAGACCTCTCCTTTTGACCCTTCTGGAAGAGGTGTGAGCAGAACTCATCCTGCCCCACAGTGTGGACTCTGGACTGGAAGATTATCTTGGAGGCCTCCGAGGCCAAAGACCGAGGTTGGGTGGCCCCTCACTCCTGGAGATCCTCCGTGACATTGACCCCCATCGTCTGCTGCAGGAGTAGGTTTTGCATACTTCTCTGGAGTTTGGACAATTTTCCCCATCTCTCTCTCTCTCTCTCACCTTCTGAACACCTGAAAGGATAAAGAACCTCTTGATGTTTCCCTTGATTGTTTCCCATCAGTTTGCTGGATACACACAAGTTCTTGGAGAACCTTTTTTTAAAATGTATTAATTTGTGAGATGTGTCATTGCTGGCTGGGCCAGCGTTTATTGCCCGTCCCTGGTTGCCTTTGAGAAGGTGGTGGTGAGCTGCCTTCTTGAACAGCTGCAGTCCATCTATTGTGGGTTAACCCACAATGCCATTAGGGCGGGATTTCCAGAGAATTCCAGTGTATAATCCCTTTTGAACTCCTCAATGTTTTCTGGCATCAACAGTTTCAGATGCCACATTCCCTTGCTGATCCACTGGTCATTCTGCAGATGTCAGTTGATCAGCAGGAGGCAGTGTCAGAGAAAGAACACTGGCTTGATGTCAGCGGATCTGATTGAAAATGCGCGAGTCACAAACAGGAAATCTATCAATGAGTGGATAGATCCAACTGGCCGTGACCTGGTGTATCTACACTGTGCTTTGTCTGCAGGAGTGCTGAAGACATCATACAGCTTGATGACTTTAACCATTCCCATCAGGAATCTGAACATGCTGTCAGCCCATCCAGATTGTCCATCTGCATCAATAATGCAGCCCATGCCTCTGGCCAGAATGCCCAGCCTGGACATCGTCAAAGCTGACACTAAATGAGCCTACTCCAGATGTTTGTCCTGGATCACGATGGCATTGAAGGGGTCACCTACCATGCCATCTTCATTATGTGTTAACAAATTTGGGATTTTGTAATGAATATGTGAATAACAAACCCTAGTTCCCTCAGACAAACTTTGTCACTGCTAGTAAAGATTACTAGTTCTAATAAACCCTTACAATTAATCGATTTCCTGAGCTTTAAAAAATTTGGAGCAAAATACTTAACCCGGCAATAAGGTTCCCTGTCATATTACCTTTCAGTTGTGGTTGTGAGGATTTCACGGAACTGAGTTGGCAGTGGTTTCCTATCTCTTCTCTGCCACCCAATCCCACCATCTTTTAATTCCTGCTATCCTGGAGGCTGATAAAGTTAGCAAAAGAAAGGAATACCTCCTTTCCCTGCTTGCCAAATTCCTAGCTTTATACTTTGTTACATGCTACACACTGCCTCATGCACTCATCCATTTTCCCCTCACCAACCTCTACTCCTTTCATCCTTGACTCTCGCCCACTCAGCTGGTTGTCTCCAGCTTGTCTGCATGTGAGAGAGCTGGAATGGAGAGAATTGGTCATCAGTTTCTGAAAGTGGGCAGCCCCGCGATTGGTTGGTATTTAGTAAACTGTGACCTGTCAGTTTTACTCGTGGTCTCTCTGGTTGAGCTGTTTCCAACATTTCAAACAGCGTTGTGGGTTTCCAGACAGTCAGGTTGACATCAAATGAGAACTGTCAGTGGAAATGTAAAACTGACAGTTCTGGTTTTCTTCTTAGTTTGACTGGACAGAAAAACACGAAGTTGCCTGAAGGTTGGGTGTAACTATCAGTGAGACTGACAAGTTATTTTTAGAGTTGGGAGGCTGGAAACTAGAGTCCAGAAAGCAAATTTCCAAAATCTCAAAGTCAGATGTCCACCATTTGGCAGGAATTTCTCATTCCTAAAGTAAGAAATAGTTCTTAACGCGGCAAAAAAAACAAAGTACTGTAGCAATTCTGGGAACATCTGTCAAGAGAGAAACAGAATTAACATTTCGAGTCTGATGATTCATCCTTCTTCTGAACTGTTGACAAAAGGGACAGAGCGGAACAATAAATGTGCTCCACAAGTAGTCCCAAAATATATAAAATCCCACTTCATCCACCAAGATGACCAATTTACCTGACTGACTGCTATTCTGAATAAAAGCTACTCACACCAGGTTTCATCATTAACACAAAATAACTATATTTATTGTAGCACTCTTCATTCTAACTAATGGTAGAGAAAAGAAAGTATTCTAAATCTACTACTAGATGACTTAACCAGACCCACTTTTAAAAAGATTTTTCATTTTGAAGATAGGAGGAGGAAAGGGTAATTTGATACACATGGGTGGAGGATAAAGTGAACTCGGAACAAAATTCTGAAGATCAATGTCTAGATTATGAGTGGGTTACCTTGCCTTACACAGTTCCTTTTGATGTTTAGCATTTGTTGCATGTCGTATCTGTAAAACAATAGTTGATTCGGTGAACCTATATCTTTTCTTGGTAGAATTGTTTCTTTTAAGCTTTCTTGGTATTCTTGTATTTTCACCCAGTGTGGAAAGAGAGATGTTTTCAGATTGCACAGTGGCTCAGTGGTTAGCACTGCTGCCTCACAGCGCCAGGGAACAGGTTTGACTCTAGGGTGACTGTCTGTGTAGAGTTTACACATTCTACCTGTGTCTGCGTGGGTTTCCTCAGGATGCACCGGTTTCTTCCCACAGTCCAAAGCTGTGCAGGTTAGGTGAATTGGTCATGTTAAATTGCCCATATTGTTCAAGGATGTGATAGCTAGGTGTGTAGGTTAGGTGCATTAGTCAGGGGACATGTAGAGCAATAGGGTAGGGGTAATGGGTCCGGGTGGGATACTCTTCGGAGGGTCACTGTGGACTTGTTGGGCCAAATGGCCTGTTTCCACAATGTAGGGATTCTATGATGATTCTATAATGATGATGATGAAAGCACCGATGTCTCTGTCTCTGCCTGGCATCTTTAGATTTGTAGTAAACTGCAGTTCACCGAATCTGAGGGCTGTCACCATAGAGTCGTACAGCACAGAAACAGACCTTTTGGTCCAACCAACCCATGCTGACCATAATCCCAAACTAAACTAGTCCCACTTTCCTGTGCTTGGCTCAGTCTCTCTAGTCCTTTATGTACTTATCTATATGTCTTTTAAACCTAATAACTTCCTCTGGAAATGCATTCCATACATGAATCACTCTCTGTGTAAAAAAAATGCCCATGTCCTTCTTAAATCTTTCTACTCTCTGTTTAAAATTATGACCTCAGTCTTGAAAGCCCCCACCTCAGAGAAACATCTGCCATTCACCTTATCTACATTCCTCATAATTTTATAAGCCTCTATAAGGTCATCTTGCAACCTTCTACCCTCCAGTGAAAAAAGACCCAAGCACTGATGATGTCGCCTAGCCAGGGGACGAAACGTTTGCAACAAAAACTTCCAGCTCGGCGAACAGAACCACAACAACGAGCACCCGAGCTACAAATCTTCGCACAAACTTTGAAGACCCAACCTATCCAGCCTCTCTTTATACTCAAACCCTCTCGCAAAATCGTGGTGTATCGGCTGAACCCTCTCCAGCTTAATATTCTGCCTGTAACATGGTGACCAAAACTGGACACAGTTCTCCAGAAGAGGAGAAAGTGAGGACTGCAGATGCTGGAGATCAGAGCTGAAAAATGTGTTGCTGGAAAAGCTCAGCAGGTCAGGCAGCATCCAAGGAGCAGGAGAATCGACGTTTCGGGCATAAGCCCTGAAGAAGGGCTCATGCCCGAAATGTCGGTTCTCCTGCTCCTTGGATGCTGCCTGACCTGCTGCGCTTTTCCAGCAACACATTTTTCTACTCCAGAAGAGGCCTCATCACTTCTTGTACGACCTCAACATGACGTCCCAACTCCTATACTGAAAGATCTCAGCAATAAAGACAAGTGTTCTCAACACCTTCTTAGCCACCCTAGCTATATATGATGCAAACTTCAAAGAATTATGGACTAGAACACCAAGTCTCTCTGCTCTACAATACTTCCCATGACCCTACTTTTAGTTGTATTCGTCCTGCTTTTGTTTGTTTTGCCAAAATACAATACTTCAATTTATCCAAAATTAAACTCCATCTGCTGCTCAAGGTCTCTTTGTAATCTTAGATAACCTTCTTCACTCCCACCAAAAGAGAAAATGCTGGAAAATCTCAGCAGGTCTGGCAGCATCTGTAAGGTGAGAAAAGAGCTGACGTTTCGAGTCTAACTGACCCTCGAAATGTCAGCTCTTTTCTCACCTTACAGATGTTGCCAGACCTGCTGAGATTTTCCAGCATTTTCTCTTTTGGTTTCAGATTCCAGCATCCGCAGTAATTTGCTTTTAACCTTCTTCACTGTCCACCATACAACCAATCTTGGTGTCATCCACAAACTTACTAACAATGCCTTCTATATTCTCATCCAAATCATTTACATAAATGACAAACAAAAGTGGACCCAGCACCGGTCCCCATGGAACACTGCTGGCCACAGGTTTCCAGTCCAAAAAGCAACCATCACTCTCTGTCTCCTGCCATTAATCTAATTTTGGATCCAGTTGTGTGTGTGTGTGTATACATATATAGAGAGAAAGAGAGTACCAAGATTCTTGTAATCAAGGAAAGATTACCTGACATATATCCTTTACATATTCATACACAAGAATCTTGGTACCATTCTGCCTGAAAGTATCCCCCTCACTGCTTTGCTTTGAAAAGCAATATTGTCATTTACAGCTAAAAGTATCCACCACTTGACCTTCCTAAATTGGAAATCCCTCCTGATATTTCAGCTATACAGGAGTGTCCAATTGCTATTCCAGTTTATAGTCCAAACAGGAAAAATACATTGTCCCATACACTTTAGGTTCTCCATGTTTCTGTTCTAGTTTTTGAATGCTCCTTTTTTCTATTAGTTATGACTTTAAATGCTTCAAGAAGTAACTTGTAACTTATTCTCTCTCTTTCCACACCTACATTTATAGCAAGTTTTAAGTATCACTTTTGCAGATGAGGGTTTAGTGAGGGGTCTGTTTCAAAAGAAGTTGTAAAATTCAGTAGTAACACTCCGGAGAAGATCTAAATAAAAAGGTGAGAATCCAACCTAAATTATGTATAAAAGCAAATTCTGCCCTCTGCTTCTGCCCTCCCCTCTGCTTCACCCATCCCCCACATATTTTGTCACATAGCACTGGCTTCAGCCTTGGTCATTCACAGCTCCTAATCTCTTTATAATCTCTTTATGCACTGTCATTATCACCTCTTTATTGCTACCTTTGCTTCTGGAGCCACGACTCACCTTCTCTCAGCCTAGTATTTCTCTATTTCTCCCTTTTTTTAGCTTTGACAAAGGGTCAGTTAGACTCGAAACGTCAGCTCTTTTCTCTCTTTACAGATGCTGCCAGACCTGCTGAAATTTTCCAGCATTTTCTCTCTTTGGGTTCTAAATTATGTATATATTTGTGATGGTGTCAGTATTTTAAGGACTTGTCTTTGATAGTCGCTGTTGTTTCTTTTTCATAATACATTTATACAGCTTTACGTTTTTTATTGAGTGTTTTTGACTGGACAAATGCAAAATTTGTAACCTCGTATTCTGCCTTGGTTGCAATTATTAATCTAGACCCCCTTCATTCACACATAGTTTTGTACCAGGAAGGGATGGATTTCTTGTAGTTGATTGACATCAGTTGATTCTCATTTGAGCATTGATCAGGTTGGCTAGCTCCCTGTTAGGTTAAGCAGGAGGCTAGCAGAACACAACAAGCCAGACAGCATCAGGAGGTGGCAAAGGCAACATTTCGGGTAGAACGCTTCTTCAGGACTTGGGGTGAGTGTAAGGGGAGCTGCAGATAAAGGGGGTGGGGTTGGGGGTGAGATAGGAACAAGTTGAACACAGGTAGAGGGTATGACCTGATTGGTTGATGGGACGAATGAATCCAGCTGATAGCTGGAAGGAAGGGCCGGTGAGAGGAATGGAAGGAAGGGGGCGGGGTTGGGAAGGAAGTCAGGGAATGGGAAGGGAGGTTATTTGAAACTGGAGAACTCAATGTCGGCTGCCCAGGCGGAAGACGAGGTGTTGTTCCTCCAATTTGCGGTTTGGTTCAATGTGGCAATGGAGGAGGCCAAGGGTGGCCATGTTGAAGAGGGAATGTGAAGGGGAATTAAAATGGACGGTGACTGGGAGGTCAGGTAGGCTGAGAAACTCGGCAAAACATGCTGAGTTTACATCTGGTCTCCCAGGCACCTTCCCCTGCAAACCATTCCCTTCAGCAATCCTTGGTTGGTGCCAGTCTCCCCACCACTCCCCCCCCCCCCCCCTCGAACCTCCAGACACCTTCGCCTGCAACATGTATCCAGTTAGGACATCCAGTTCAACTGAGAAGTTGAATTCTGAATTGGTGTGAATAGGACTGAACTAGTCCTAGGAGGAGATGTCAGGACTCCTATGGCACAGTGCTAAAGCTCCTATATCTGAGTCTGGAAGCCTAGATTCATGTCCCACCTGCTCCCTAAATGTGTGAGATAACATCTTTGGAAAGGTTGATCAGAAAATATCCAAAAGGAGGTGTCAGTTTTCTTACTTTTGTGTTTCCTTAAGATCTTCTTATAAATCTAATTCTGGCCAGGTTTTGTTGTTCCCTCACTTTTCCAATATCTATGTAGTCTGGTGTCAAATATTATTCGATAACACTACCATTAAGCATCTTGGAATGTTTTACAATGTTAATGGTTCCACATAAATGAAGTTGATTCTTGTTCAGTTAGGAGTCCTCAACCTGAGTGTGCATTGCTGTTTGAAAACTGTCTTCTTCTACAAAATGTTTAATCACATAATTCTACACCAACTGTTTGTGGAATGAAGACAGAAATGAAAAGTAAAGTGTTTGCCTCCTCTCTCATTTTGTGTCTGGAATGCAGAATATTAAATTAGACTGCATGTGACTAATTGCTTTAAATGGTGAAACCCGTGATGTCTAATGCAGAATATTTCAAAAGACAAAGTTCGTATTAAAATGCTGAATCTGTCTTAAATGGCAGATTTCTCCAAGAATAGGATGGGATCTCTCTCTCTGCTCTGGTTTACAAGCATCTTGGAAAATGTTCATCTCTCATGAAGCTCATAATATAATTATTTCAGGGAATCATAGAATCCCTACAGTGTGGAAACAGGCCATTTTGGCCCAACAAGTCCACACCGACCCTCTAAAGAGTAACCCATTCAGATCTATTCCCCTACCCTAATATTTGCCCCTGACTAATGCATCTTGCCTACACATCCCTGAACACTATGGGCAATTTAGCGTGGTCAATTCACCTAACTTGCAGAAGGTATGGTACTCGAGGTCTTAAAATGCTTAAAGATAGATAAATGCTTGGGACCTGATCAAGTGTATTTCAGGACATTGTGGGGAGCTAGGGAAGAAATTATAGGCCCCCCGGGCAGAGATATTTATATTATCTACAGCCACAGGTGAGGTAATGGAGGATTGGAGCATGGCTAATATTGTGTCTTTACTTAAGTAAGGCTGCAAGAAAAAGCCAGGGAACTATAGATCAGTGCGCCTGATATCAGTGGTGGGTGAGAGTCGAAAAGTGTGGTGCTGGAAAGGCACAGCCGGTCAGGCAGTATTTGAGGAGCAGGTGAGTCGACTCTCCTGTTCCTCAGATGCTGCCTGATCTGCTGTGCTTTTCCAACACTGCACTTGTTGACTCTGATCTCCAGCATCTGCAGTCCTCACTTTCTCCTAGTCAGTGGTGGGTAAGTGGTTGGAGGGGAGTCTGAGTGATAGGATTTATGTGCATTTGGAAAGGCATGGACTGGTTAGAGATAGTCAGCATGGCTTTGTGTGTGGGAAATTGTGTCTCATAAACTTGACTGAATTTCCTGATGAAGGGCTTTTGCCCGAAACGTCGACTCTCCTGCTTCTCGAATGCTGCCTGACCTGCTGTGCTATTCCAGCACCACACTCTTGACTCTAATCTCCAGCATCTGCAGTCCTCAGTTTTGTTGAATTGTTTTGAGGATATGTCCAAGAAGGATATGAGGGCAGAGCAGGAGACGTTGTCTACATGGACTTTATCAAGACCTTCAACAAAGTTCCGCATGGTAGACTGGTTTGTAAAGTTAGATCACGTGGGATCCTGAGTAAAAAATAATTTCTCATTTTTGTTCTAAGTGCCTTTCCCCCCCACAATTTGGAAACTGTATCCCAAGGTTGTAGATTCCCCAACCTGGAAATCATCTTACCTGCATCTACCTTGCCTATCCTTTATACATTTTGTAAATTTCAATTAGATCACCTCTCCTTTTTTGAAACAGTAGAGAATAAATATAGATCCAGTTTCCCCAATCTCTCTTCATTGGGCAGTTCTGCTATCCTGGGAACAAAACTATAATCTTTTTTGTACTGCTTCTGTGGCAATAATATTCTCCACAAGGTAAGACGACAAAAACTGCACATAGTACTCCAGGTGCAATCTAAACAAGGATCTAAACAACTGAAGTAAGACTTTGCTACTCATGTACTGAAATCCCCTTGTGATAAAGAATTACATACCAGGAACCTTCCTAATTGCCTGATGAACTTGTGTGTTAGCCTCCAGTGATGCATTGACAAGGACACCCAAGTTCTTCTGTATATCTACACTTTCCAACCTCTCACCATTTCAGATATAGTCTACACATTTCATCCTACCAAAATGGATAACTAGTCTACCTAACCCTTTTAATACCTCTCATAAGTCAGCTGTGACTCAGTTCTGGTATTGCTGCCACTGGGTCATGAGATTCTGGTCTCTAGTCCCACTCCAGTGCTTTAAAACAAGAATTAAGGATGGCATTCCAGCGCAGTGTCAGGGGTGCGGTCTTTCAGATAAGGATGTTAAACTATGCTCCCTTCTGCCCTTTTAGGTTGATATAAAACATCCATTATTGCTATATTAAAATGGAGCAGTGGAATTATTCCCATTGTCTTGGCCAACTTCTATCCTTTAATTAACATCAGAAAATGATTTAGTAATCGTCATATTGTTGTTTATGAAAGCTCATTATTTGCAAGTGTACTGTTGTGTTTCCTACAATGAACATAGTTCACAGGTCGTTTAGCAACTTTTAAGCATTTTGTAAGATCCTATGATTGCAAAATTAAATAAGTGCACTTTAAACAATATTTAAATGCTGCAGAGAAAATGCAGCACTAGAATACCAACTTCGACCAGTTACAAGGTAGTTTATGGTTTTGTAATTAAAAATAATCAGAATAGTTTGTGATAAAGCAGTATATATAATATGCAGTAGGAAGAATAACTGCCTCTGAAACTCAAGTTCCACCAGAATAATGCTGGGAAGTTTTAAGATTAATATAGACTAATGAATCCACCACATTTTAAACAATTCTGAGGCTGACAACAGTTTGAAGCAGTTGCTTAGGATTTGAGAAGAATTGGTTGGTGCTGAGGCTAAGCTAGTGTAGGTCTCCTTTAACAGAATCAGGGGAGGCATTGTTGAGGGTAGAAGGTGTTGGCAGTATTGAATGGGTAGCTGAACACATGGGGATAGAATCACTGAGATCTACAGCACAGAAAAAGGGCCTTTAGTCCATTGTTCCATGCCAGACAAAAAATCCAACTAATCCCATTTGCCAACATTTGGCCCATTTACTTGTGCACATGAGATACCAAGACATACATCTAAATACTGCGTAAGATAGGTGGAGGGGCAGGTAGTATTGAGGCAGCAGGGAGCTGCAGAAAGATTTAGACAGGTTAGGAGTGTGGGCTAAGAATTGGCAGTTGAAACACAATGTGGGAAAGTGTGAGGTAGGAAGAAGAGGCATGGACTATTTTCTAAATGAGGAGAAAATTCAGAAATCTGAAGTACAAAGGGACTTGTGCGTCCTCGTACAGGATTCTTTTCAGGTTAGCTTGCAGGTTGAATTGATAATTAGGAAGGCAAATACAATGTTGTCATTCATCTCGAGAGAACTAGAATATAAAAGCAGGGATGCACTGCTGAGACTTTATAAGGCTCTGGACAGACCACATTTAGAGTATTGTGAGCAATTTTGTGCCCCATACTTCAGGAAGGATGTAATATCCCTGGAGTGGGTCCAGAGGAGGTTCACGAGAATGATCCCAATAATGTAAGGCTTAACATATGAGGAACGTTTGAGGACTCTGGCACTATACGCGATGGAGTTTAGAAGGATGAGGAGGGATCTGATTGAAACTTACGGAGTACTGAATGGCCTGGACAGAGTGGATGTTGGAAGATGTTTCCATTGGCAGGAGAGATGAGGACCTGAGGGCACAGCCTTAGAGTAAAGGGAAGACCCTTTAGAATGGAGATAAGGAGAAGCTTTTTTAGCTAGAGTGGTGAATCTGAGGAGGCCAGGTCATTGAGTATTTTTAAGACAGAAATAGATATGTTCTTGATTACCAAGGGATCAAAGGTTTATGGGGAGAAAGTGTGAAAATGGGTTTGAAAACTCTACCAACCATGATCCAATGGTGGAGCACACTCGATGGGCTAAATAGCCTAATTCCTGTTTCTATGGTCTTATTGACTTCATATCATTATGAAGTGAGATCCAGATTCCCATCATCCTCTGGGAAAAATATATATTCCTCACACCTCCTCTTAACCTTCCGCCCCTTAACTAATCTATGTCTCCGGTCATTGATCCATCCACCAAGGGAAAACAACTTTTCTTCCTGTCTATGCCACTTATAATTCTATATATGGGCAGCACAGTGGCTCAGTGGTTAGCACTGCTGCCTCACAGCACCAGGGTCCTGGGTTTGATTCCCACCTGTCTCTGTGGAGTTTTCACATTCTCCCTGTATCTGCTTGGGTTTCCTCTGAGTGCTCCGGTTTCCTCCCACAATCCAAAGATGTGCAGGTCAGGTGAATTGGCCTTGCTAAATTGCTCACAATGTTAGGTGTATTAGTCAGGGGTAAATAGCAGGTAGGGGAATGGGTTTGGGTGGGTTTCTCTTCAGAGGGGCAGTATGGACTTGTTGGGCCGAAGGGCCTGTTTCCATACTGTAGAGAATCTAATCATAGAATCTAATATCTCAATCATGTCCTCCCTCAGTCTCCTCTGTTCATTGGAAGCAACACAAGTTTATCCTATCTCTCGTTGTGCGTAAACCTGTACAGCCCTGGCATCATCAAGGTAAATCTCCTCTGCACCACCTCCAGTGCAATCACGTCCCTCCTTTAATGTTGATTCTAGAACAAGGGTTTGTCCTTCCCCAACTGCACCACTTCACATTTATTCAGTTGAATTTCTTTTGCCACTATCAGCCTGTCTAAATCCTCCTGTAATCTCAGGCTATATTCAGGCTCACTGTCTACCACCCTTTTGTATCAGCTGTAAATTTCCTGATCAACCCGACGAAATTCAAGTGCAAATCATTTAGACAAACTGCAGACAGGAAGGGGCCACTGGACACAGGTTTCCGGTCACAAAAACATCCTTTAACCATCGCCCTCTGTTTCCGGCCACTCACCCAATTCCCCTGGTGGTGGGCGTGACCAGGGGCTAGAGGGTGTGGTCACGGGCGGAGTTTGGGATTAGGGCGGGGTCAAGGTAGGGAATAGTGCGCGGACTTGAGGTTAGAGGGCGCGGAAAGGCGACGGAGGAGGCGCGGCTAAGTGCGAGAGGAGGAGGCGTGAATAAGGGCTGGTGTTGATGGCGGAGGGGAGGTCCAGCGGGCGGGACTAGGAGCGAGGGGGCGTGGCCAGAGGCGGGATGGGGGTGTGTCCACCGCTGAAGCGGCGGGAAATGGGGCCGGTTTAGTCTCGGGTGCGCAAGCTCGAGCTACTTCAGTTTTTTGTTCGCCGCGAGCTCGAGGTTGAACCATGTGGATGTCGTTAGCAACGAGAGGCCGGGGGGCAGCGGCGGCGGTCACAGCCGGCGGAGTCACCTGGTGTGGGCTGCCGGCCGGCCTCCGGGGCTGTGCTCAACGGTTACCGGCCATCGGCATCAAGGATGAACTGGCACCGGGATCCGGTACCAGGGTGAAGAGGAGCGTTAGGTAAGCCTGGGACCTTTCCGGTGTGACCTGGGGCAGAGGGACTGAGAGATGGCGGTTAGGGGGAAGTGTGAGGGGACCGCTTGAACGGTCTTCTCGGGTTGGGGAAGATCCCGGGATGGGGAAGCTGGAAGATAGAGCCCGGGAGGAGGTGGGTGTTGGAATCTGGGGAGTAAAGATGGAAATTAAAAGGGGGTTAAAGAGAACCCGGTGAGGGAGTGAGAGGTGGTTTGCAGGGTTCTGGTGCTGGAGGAATGAGGGTCAAGTGGGTTTGGATGTGGCGAAGTGGGGGGGGTGTTTGAATGATTCTGGGTGTGCGGTAATACAGATTTAAAGGGGTTTTGGGTGTGTGGAGAAAGGGATCCGAGTGTGGGCTACAGTGAAGTGTTAAAGGACTCTGGGGCAATGGCGAGAGAGGCTCAGGTGAGGAGAGGATGTTTCAAGGAGCCTGGGAGAGAGTGGTTTAAAGGTGCATGCTGGATAGGGAGAAGGCAGTTTAAGGGATCTGTGCATTAGAAGAGGCTGGGTTAAAGGGAACTGGGGAAAGGGAAGAAAGGAGGTTCCAGCAGCCCAGAATGGCAAGAGAAGAACACTAAAAGGTCCTGGGCGGATGGTGGGCAAAGAGTGTGGAGGCTTTTTAGTGGGTGAGAACAAAGCATTAAAAGATTCCACATGGTGGTAAGGAGGTGGTTAAAGGAATTCCATCGGGCAGGTATGGTTAGGAGATTGTGTGATAGACAAAAGAGCAAGCTGTGACATGAATGTAGAGGATGTGAACAGTGAGTGGGCAACAATGTGATGTCATTGAGAGAAGTGTGAAGTCAGCCACTTTGGATGGAAAAATAGCAAAGCACTTTTTTTTAAATTGTGAAAGACTAGGAAATGCTGGTACTCAAAGGAACTTTGGTGGTCCTTTTGTATGAAGTTAACACGCAGGTATGACGACCCATTAAGAAAGAGTGAAGAAGACTTCCTGCAGTTGCATTTGGGTTTGGTGAGACCATACCTATAGAATTGTGCACAATCTTGACCTTTAAAGTAGAAAATATTTCTGTTAGAGGGAGTGTAACAGATATTCACTGGATTGCATCTTAGAATGGATCGCCTAGAATGAGCTGTTTCCACATTTAGGACTCAGATGTGTAAGCAAACGTTGGCATTCCCAAGGCAAAGAACACTGTCATTGAGAAGTTTGTGGAGTTTGGAATAGAGGGATAAAGGGATATTGAGGGAAAGTGGAATTGAGGAAGAAGACCAGCTGTGATTGCATTGAATGTGGTGTAGGTATGAAGGAGCAAATAGTCTACTCCTGGCTTATGTTTCTTATGCTCTTACATTAAGATGGCTCAGGGAAGTGGAAGGGAACATTCTCCTCCAAGTCCCCCCTCCCTACCTTTTATCTTCTCCTGCTGAACACTCTCTGCTCATTCCTGAAGAAGGGCCTGTGCCCGAAACGTCGAATCTCCTGTTCCCTGGATGCTGCCTGACCTGCTGTGCTGTTCCAGCAATAAAGTTTCAACTTTGATCTCCAGCATCTGCAGTCCTCACTTTCTCCTCGAACATTTTAAAAGGGTCCTGGGAAGATAGTGTGTTGGAATGGAAATGTTAAAAAGCTGCTGGGATAGTAGGAAGGATGTTTAGGAGTAGATAAGAGTTAAAAGGGTGTAGCGACTGAGTTAATTAGTGGAATTAAGAACAGAAAGGCTATCGAGGTCAGGACATGATTTAAAGGAGTCCAGGAAAAGGTTGTAGAGATCTGCAGAAGAACAGAGCGATGAAAGGGGAACCAAGAAGTGAAAGAGATCTGAGGGAAGAAAGAGCAGGTTTAAAGGGGAGTGAGTCTGGAGCCATGGGTAAGAGGGGAGGATTTGAGTTCCCATGCAAAGATCCTTGGTCAGTCTGATGCAGAGAGTGAAATCAATGCTGATTATTGATGCATGATTTCTTGCTTATGTGGAAGGGGTTAAGCAGAATTTAGATTGAATGTCTTTCACAGAGGAATAGCTGACCTATTTCTTGTAGATGAAGAATCACGAGTGCAAAAAGATTCTTCAACATTGCTTCTACCACATTCTTTTGGATCCAGTGGAACAAGCATTTAGTTTCCTCCTTGAAGTTGGCTTCACAATCATTCAGACAAAATCAACTTTTGATAGACTAGGCAGGTGTTTTCTCAACTCTCAAAAAGGAGAAAGTGAGGAGTGCAGATGCTGGAGACCAGAGTTGAAAAGTGTGGAGCTGGAAAAGCACATCAGGCCAGGCAGCTTCCGAAAGCAGGAGAGTCGACGTTTCTGGCATACACCCTTCTTAAGGAATGAGGCTGGTGTGCCAAGCGGGCTGAGATAAAAGGTGGGGGGGATTTGTGGGAGGGGCGCTGGGAATATGATAGGTGGAAGGAGGTGAAGGTGATGGGCTGGAGAAGGGGTGGGGGCAGAGAGGTCGGGAATAAGATTGCAGGTCAGGGTCCCAATAAGGAAGAATAGGTGTTCTTCATCCAGGCATTGAGTGGCTAGGGTTTGGTGATGGAGGAGGCCCAGGACCTGCATGTGTTTGGCAGAGTGGGAGGTTGTCCTAGAAATGATTTGCCAGTTGGCGTCTTGTCTCCCCAATGTAGAGGAGACCACATCAGATACAACAGATGCAGCAGATGACGTGTGTGGTAGGACAGGTACATTTCTGTCAGATATTGAAGGATGGTTTGGGGCCTTGGATGGAGGTGAGGAGGGAGGTTTGGGCGCAGGTTTTGAACTTCATGCAATGGCAGGGGAAGGTGCCAGGAGGGGAGGGTGGGTTGGTGGGGGGCATGAACCTAACAAGGGAGGCACAGAAAGAATGGCCTCTCCAAAATGCAGATAGAGATGGGGAGGGAAATATATAGCTGGTAGTGGAGTCTGTTTGTTGTTGGAAAAGGCAGAAGATGATGTAGTGTATCTGGAGATTGGTGGGGTGGAAGGTCAGGACCTTGTTGCGGTTGGAGAGGTAGGGTTCAAGGGCGGAGGTACGGGAAGTGGAGGAGATGAGGTGGAAAGTGCAGGAAGTGGAGGAGATCCCATATTCCCAATTCCTTCGCGTCCGCCGCATCTGCTCCCAAGAGGACCAATCCCACTACCGAACAGCCCAAATGGCCTCCTTCAAAGACCGCAATTTCCCCTCTGACGTGGTCGATGATGCACTTCACTGCATCTCCTCCACTTCCTGCACCTCTTCCCTTTAACTCCGCCACTCCAATTGCCACCAGGACAGAACCCCACTGGTCCTCACCTTCCACCCCACCAACCTCCGGATACATTGTATCATCCTCCATCATTTCTGCTACCTCCAAACAGACTCCACCACCAGGGATATATTTCCCACCCCTATCAGGGTTCCGGAGAGACCACTCCCTCCGTGACACCCTCGTCAGGTCCACACACCACCTACTTGCAGAACGTTTCAGGGAACACCTCTGGGACACCCGCACCAACCAACCCAACTGCCCTGTGGCTGAACACTTTAACTCCCCCTCTCACTCCGCCAAGGACATGCAGGTCCTTGTCCTCCTCCATCACCAGACCCTGGCCACACGACGCCTGGAGGAAGAGCGCCTCATCTTCCGCCTAGGAACCCTCCAACCACATGGGATGAATGTAGATTTCTCCAGTTTCCTCATTTCCACTCCCCCCACCTTATCTCAGTCCCAACCCCTGAATTCAGCACCGTTCTCTTGACCTGCAATCTTCTTCCCAACCTTTCTGCCCCCACCCCCTCTCCGGCCTATCACCCTCGCCCTCACCTCCTTCCACCTATCGTATTCTCAGCCCCCCTCCCCCAAATTCCCTCCCCACCTTTTATCTCAGCCCGCTTGGCACACCAGCCTCATTCCTGAAGAAGGGCTAATGCCCAAAACGTCGATTCTCCTGCTCCTCAGATGCTGCCTGCCTGCTGTGTTTTTCCAGCACCACACTTTTCAACTCCACTCTCAAAAAGTCAACATTCCAGGCAAAGTGGAAGAAATGCTCCAGAGATACTTTGAAGGTCTTTTTGGAGGATTGGGGCACTGATTTTAATGATTGGAAGAAGTTTACCATTCAAAGTAGTGATAATTTGACCACTTAAGTGCCATGATGTTTTCAGTCTCAAAATCTTAATGATGTGGAGACAGTAAGGTCTGCAGATGTTGGAAATGAGAGTTGAGAGTGCGTTGCTGGAAAAGCACAGCAGGTCAGGCAGCATCCGAGGAGCAGGAAAATCGACTTTTCGGTCTGGAGCCCTTCATCAAGAAAGGAAACGAAGCAGACCAAATCGTCTAAACTGTCCAAAGGGGTTGTTCCCTCTGTGATACACTGGTCCAAACCTGTGTCACTCTAATGATTCCTCTCCCTCCCAGAGCATCTTCCCATGCAATCACAGAAAATGTAACACTGGGCTTTTTATCTTCTCTCACTGTCCAAGGCATTGCAGCACCTTTTGGCAAAGCTGTAGTTTACTTGTACTTCATTCAATATAGGCAACTGTTTTCACACTAGAGCCTCATCTTCATTGTGTAGACCAAATGCATACTGAATGAACACCTTGCAGAACATCTCCACTCAGTCTGCATGCAGAATTCTCACCTTCTGCTTGCTTAGCATTTCAATAAAGAGTGGTTGCAAACAAGGAATGAAAAGGAAGCAGACCAAAGTGACTGTTGACCATCAGTGTTTCAGAGGAGTTCTGTCTGTGACACTGCTTCACCCCTCTATCACCCTATCAACTCCTCTCCCTCCCAGATTGCTCTTGTGCTTACATTTCTATACTAAGAATGACTGATGCACTATTCCAGTGGAGCTCATCCCAACTCAAGGAACAGCTCCTCAACATTGAGTTCAACAAATTCAGACCGTGAAACATGTCCTCTATTGTGTATTTTCTTTCTCTAGTGTCTGTATCTTGTTTTTGTGTTCTCGCTTTGTCAGAGCTGACTTATAGTCTATTAACATCTACACTGGACCATTGCTTTTTGTTCTTTATAATCATATTTGCTCCAATTGTCTTTTGTTCTAGATATCTGATTCCTAAATTCCTTGCCGTGTAACTTTTCTCTGACTGTCTCTCTTTCACCATTACCTCGTCAGTGTGGTAGGCCCAGTGGGGAAAGATGGCACCTGAGGATTGACGACTTTGTTAGTTGTGTCCAGTGCTGATGATGGCAGAAGGACATCGCAGTGACATTGAGACAGGCCAAGCAGTGAGAGATGCAACTCTGATGTGGGTTGGTCTGGTGCAGGCAGTGGCAAGGTGGCGGCGGAGGAGTATCAGCCCAGCTCTAAATGATGGTGCCTGAAGATCGACAACTTCATTGGTTGGGTCTGGTGTAGACGACAGCGAAGTGGTTGAGGAAGGATGGTGGTGCAAGCCTCTTTGCTGATAAACTGACTCAGTACTGATGGACTGTCTTTAAGCTTTTTTTTTAAATTCTTATTCTTTAATTATTCAAAATGGTGACAGATTGTGGTGACAAATGAAAGCTTCTTAGTGTATTTTATTGTATTCTTGCTGTAAAATTCACATGACAATAAAATCATTTATCATTTTATCTCCATCTTTCTCCAACAGCATAAACTCTCATTATTTTTCCAACCCCCTCAGTGCTTCAGAGAAGTCATATTGGACTCCATGTTAACTCTGTACTTCCAAATAAATTTGTTGGACTGTAACCTAGTGTTGTGATTTTTAACTTTGTCCATCCCAGTCCAACACCAACACCTCTACATCTGTTTCTCTAGCATTTTATTTTTTATTGAAAAACTGAAGCAAATCCTGCATTGCAATCTAGTTGCTTCCTGGAACATCTTGTGAACCCGAAGTTGAAATTCAAAAATCAGCTTGTTCATGAAAACCCATGGTAAAAACATGCAAATCTCAGGCACCATCTTTGAATCAAGGGACAGCTGACTAGTTGAAGAGTGAGTTGGATTTGCCTTGAGGAAGAAGTAGAGGAGATTTAGGAACACGGAACAAAGCTGTACATTTGGTCAGTGATTAGATTTTCCATTGGCAAATTGAGAGTTTAGTGCTGGTGGTTGGAGGTTAGACAGGGTTCCCTTGACCAAGTAATTGTGTAATAAAAAGCATACTTCCCCTTAAAGCAAATCATTATCATTGCAAAGAAGATTGCAAAAGCGATTTCTTTAACAGGGAAAGAGATTGAAATAGTTTACATTTATATCCTTCTGGTCATGACCTCAAGTGCTTTACATCCAGTTAACTACTATTGAACTGGAATCGCTGTTAATGTGGGAAATGCAGCGTGGGCATGACCAGTTCTTCCAACCAGGAATGTAGTTAAGGTTGGATAAGGGTATGTGGGGGTTAGAGGTGCAGTGGAAGGGATACATCTCTTGCCCCCCCCCCCCCCCCCCCCCCCCACCCAACCCTGGGTATTTATGATATAGGGGAACAATCAACAATGGTGACCATTGTAAATATAAGCTTTTAATGGGACTTCTGACATTCCAAGAGTAGCGATTTAAAATCTATCTTAACTTATTTGTCTATGTAGTACTTTTACAATAGAATATTATCTGTGTGAGATTTTTCATTTCCCACCAGCATTAAAGTTGTAATCTACATTGGAAGCAAACAACATTCTGACTGCAACTTCAGGGGAGTAAAGAATTACTTCTAGATACCAATTCTAAATTTGTACAGTGTGTTTACACTACAATTGTGTAGATACAGTCAAAGGTGTGGATTAAGTTAGTACATTGATTGAAAGGTAAATAAGCCCAATTTCTTGAAAGGTGTGTTGTGCATTTAATTGTTGATGCAAGACTTATTTTTCTCTGATTATGAATACTGTTAAAGCTAACTGAATATTTCTGTTGAACTCTCCCTTAGGCAAATAATCCTGAATTGTAAAACAGAATTGGCAGATTTACAGAAAACTGAGCCGCGCTTTCACCCGGGACTGGCCATTGTTCAGGTTTGTTTTCAAGTTACATTCAAATTTACTTTTAAGTTTCTTTTTGGTCAACAATCAGAAAATGGATTCTGTTTTTAGCCCGTCCCACCCTGGTCCATGATTTAATTTGGTCACAGAACCATATTGTTGCTGTTATTGAAAGCTGATCGTTTTTTACTCATCCAAAGTTACCTTTGAATGGTTTTCTGGATCACTTCAAACGGCAATTAAGAGCCACTGTGTTGGTTATGGAACTGGAGTTACACTTAGGCCAGACCACGTGAGGGCAGCAGTGAAACTTGGGATTTTATATGACAGTTCAACAGTTTCATGGCTACCTTTGTACATTAGTTTACTTTTAATTTGGAAGATGAACCCCTCTACAGTGTAGATAACTAATTTCTGGAGTGGGGCTTGAACCCAAGATCTTCTGATTTTGAGATAAAAGTTTTACTCACTGAACCACTTTTGACACATGTACATGTTAATAAAATGACTCGTTTTCATTATTGTCTAAGCTTTAGGGTTGAAAAAGGAAGGGGTGATCTGTCTCACCATAGTGTATTTATTTCCAATAGAAACCGACCATGTTTCTTGATTACAGAAATTTTATACTCTGTAATTCAGAAGCAAACTTTTATTGAATTAGATATAGGTAAGTATGTGATATTCTGTATATTGAATAATCACCATCCCAATGCTCCATCACCTTGTTTTATAATTTTCAGGTGAAGTTGTGTTTGTGGTTTGTGCATGTTTTCTGACAGGTGATTTTAATATCCCCTGCCACATCCAATTTTTTAAAAAAATGATTATTTTCCCATTAGATTACCGATAATGATATATTGGAGGTCAAAAAGATGGCAGCAGAGGTGAGTTTTCATCATTATGTTCAAAATGTAAATTGCTGATTGTTTAAACATTTATTTATCACAAGTTTAACCCAGTTTCCTTTCCTCTCTGTTAGTTCATGAATTTTATAATTCATACAGTTCTACTATGGTATTATATAGACCAGGAAGGGGCTGTTCAGCTCATGATCCCCGTATCAGCTCCAGTAATCTTGTTCACTGCTCTTAGCCTGCACATGTTTTCTTTTCCAAGTTACTGTTCAAATTCCATTTTGAAAATTTGTATTGAATCTGCTTCCATCAGCTTCTAAGGCAGGGTGCATCTGTCTGATCATTATAAATTGCTGAGAGGAAAAAAAAACTTCGTTTTCCTTCTGGTTCTTTAGTAAGTTGGAATTTTGACAATTTTTGGTTCCTACCATTCTCTGAATCAAGCAACTTCAGTTTATTCCTCTTTTACTAAATTGATCTGCATTTGTGATCTTCCTAACCATAGAACAATTTTGGAATGTTTCCTGTCTTAATTGAAAAAAATAGTTTGATTCTCAGTCTTCCCCTCACTTACTGAAAATAAGTTCCGTATCTCTGTTTGTTTCTCTGCTAACATTTCTGCTGGTAGGTCCACTGGTCTGTTTCTGGGAAAGGATTGTCAATCTCTGTATCCAGATTCTCATAGATTGATAGTCCAAAATATTCAAACTGGCCACTGACATCTCTTCATCCACACACTAGCAGCAGCTATTGTGGTTTGAATGTCTTACGTTGGATATAGGACTTGGGCCAGTATCATTCTATTGCAGGTACTGTTTAACATTTCATCAACTCCTTGCCCCACTCTCACCTACTCCTTTAGTGTATTCCAGTGCCTACAATTGCTCTCCACCTTAGTTGTGAAATCTTGCTGAAGGACTTGTTCTTGACATTTTGAAGTATTAAGATAGATTCAAGTCTTATGTATTCAATTCTGCTCTGACAGCCATATCCCTTTAAGATGTGGGCCCTTCAAGGGCAGACTCCTTGGGAACTGTTGCTCCTACCTTTTTAGATGGAAGATTCTGCTGCCTCATTCCCACGTCTAGCCAATTCATGGCATGCTCGAGAGTAGGTACAGTGTTGCCCTATTGTCTTCCATCAACCCTGTCCCTTTCTTTTGTAACTGTAACTTAGGTCAAGTTGTCCTATAAACTGCATTGTTCTACTGAAAGTTGATCGAAGTATTTAAGTCTCTCTATTGGTTAAAAATTAAAATCAATAGGTCAAGTGAAATATAAGAAAAGCCCATGTGAGAATGTAGCAAATGTGTTGGGTATCTGTCTTGTTATGATTATGGATCAGAATTCCAAAGTACTGTGGGCGTTTTAAACTTGCAATTCTAAAATATGTGTTTTTTGCCAAAAAAGCTGTAGATGTAAATTAAGTGACTGGCTGGAGAGAGAGATTCACAGTATATCTCACCTAAAGATGTGACAGAATCTTCAAACTTCAAGTCAAAATAGCCTGCGATCTCTCGTCTGCAAAGATATCAAGGAGCAGATAACCCGCTGCTCCCCAGTAAGCTACCTTCTGATTATGCCCCAAACTGAATGCTTCTTTTGTATTTACCCTCTGAATAACACACACAGGCAGGCATTAAAAAGCTAGCTTCATCACTTAACATGGGCTAGCGGGACTGAACTTTGTGTACACCAACCTGGGTTTGAGTGACAGCACGCTGAGAAGATCACAATCGTAGAGTTGTGCTCTAGAATGTCTGGACTCAAAATGAAGAGAGATTGAACTATTATGATTTGGACTAATATTTACTGGACTTTAGAAGAATGCGGGAAGCTTTCATAGAAACCGATAAAATTCTGACAGGATAAATACATGAAGGATGTACCTAATGACTGGGGGATCCAAAACCAGGGCTCACAGTTTAAGGATAGGCCCATTGGGACAGGGATAAGGAGAATGTTTTCACCCAGATAGTGGTGAGCCTGTGGAAGTCTCTGCCACATAAAATGGTTGAGGCCAAAATCTTGAATGTTTTCAAGAGGTAATTAGAAGATGTACACTCACCCTCTTGTCCCTGTCTCACCCTCTTGTTGCTGTCTCTGGCACACTTTTGCATCACTTCTGAGGAAGAGTCGCTTGACCTGTATCGTTAACTGTGATTTCTCTCCACGGATGCTGTCAGACCTGCTGAGCTTTCCAAGCTGTTTCTGTTTATTTCTGATTGACAGCATCTGCAGTTTTTCAGTTTTTACTTAGGAACCAGGTATAATTATTTGGGGCTAAAGGAATCAAAGGGTATAGGGATAAAAGGGGAACCGGGTACTAAGTTGGATGATCAGCCATGGTTATATTCAATTGCGGAGCAGATTTGAATGGCTGAATGACCTACTCCTATATTCTATGTTTCTAGTTACCCCTGCATTGCAGGGAGAAGCGACTTGAATTTTGAATGCTAGAAGTCAACTCAGTAGGAGGTCAAACAACAAAGGATCCTTTCTTGCCTAAATGTTAGAATTGGATCACAGTCAAAACTAGTCATAGCAACAGAATCTCAACCAAAGCCCAAAACTAAGAATCTTGAAATTGAAATTAATTACATCAATACAACTGGTAACTTGCAGCGCTGCAGCAGCGTTTAAGTATCTGCTGTTTGAAAATTTATCTGTATGTCTTTTATTTAACTCTTATCGTTTTGGACTCGTTTCTTATGTTTGTTATTTAATTAATTCTTCTTGTGTTTAAATAATAAACTCCATACTTTGTTAACTCAAGAAAGCTTTGTCAGTGAGAAGGTTTTCCAGAAGGGAAAGGTCTGCTTTTAAATTAACCCTATGATGAATCAAAGAAAAGGAAGCTACAGAAAAACTCCCATCTAAAACCATAACAAATGGAGGAATCTAACCTTGAATTTGAGCATAACAGCACCTGTACCTTTAACAATTGAAGTTACATCTTTTGAGGGTATTGGACTACAGCAGGAGAAGCCCCTGATCTAGGGCAGCAATGTGGCTCAGTGGTTAGCACGGCTGCCTTACAGCACCAGGAACCCGGGTTCGATTCCAGCCTCAAGCGACTGTCTGTGCGGACACATTCTTTCTGTATCTGTGAGGGTTTCTTCCCACAATCCAAAGATGTGCATGTTAAATTGCCTATGGTGGATTTGATGTGCCAAATGCCTGCTTCCACACTGTGGATTTTATGATTCTAGTCTTATCTTCGTGCTAGCCACTAGATGGCATGAACAGATTTAGAAGTCTTAAAACTTGGTGCAAGTGACCAGAAAATGAATTTAAATCATCTGAAAATCGAAGAATAGTTGCATTAGAGAATGAGGCTAGTCAGCATGTAGTGTCCTTGCTAAATCTCTGCAAGATCAACTCAACAAGTCCCATTCCTGCCTTTGCTCTCTAGTTCTCTATCTTTCCACCATAAGACCATAAGACATAGGAGTGGAAGTAAGGCCATTCGGCCCATCGAGTCCATTCCGCCATTCAATCATGGCTGATGCGCATTTCAGCTCCACTTACTAGCGTTCTCCCCGTAGCCCTTAATTCCTCGAGACAACAAGAATCTATCAATCTCGGCCTTGAAGACATTTAGCGTCCCGGCTTCCACTGCACTCCGTGGCAATGAATTCCACAGGCCCACCACTCTCTGGCTGAAGAAATGTCTCCGCATTTCTGTTCTGAAATGACCCCCTCTAATTCTAAGGCTGTGTCCATGTGTCCTAGTCTCCTCGTTTAACTGAAACAATTTCCTAGCATCTACCTTTTCCAAGCCGTGTATTATTTTGTATGTCTCTATTAAGTCTCCCCTTAATCTTCAAACTCCAACGAATACAATCCCAGTATCCTCAGCCGTTCCTCATATGTTAGACCTGTCATTCCAGGGATCATCCGTGTGAATCTCCGCTGGACACGTTCCAGTGCCAGTATGTCCTTCCTGAGGTGTGGGGACCAAAACTGGACACAGTACTCCAAATGGGGCCTAACCAGAGCTTTATAAAGTCTTAGTAGTACATCTCTGTTTTTATATTCTCTCTCTGTCTCTCTTCCTCATTGCTGCCATTTTTGTCACTACTCTCTCCCAGCTACTTTTTCCTTGAGTAGGTTTCTGATCCTGCAATTCACCAAGTTAAATTCTTCGCTAGTTTGCTACTGGCCTTATAATTCCTCCAGCTGGTAGCTAAGAAGGTGCAGCTCCTCAATGCTCCTGGGTTGATTCCTGACCAATGCCAACAAGGAGCAGGATGCTTCTTGATCTGCTGTGCTTTTCCAGTGCCACACTTTTTGACTCTGATCTCCAGCATCTGCAGTCTTCACTTTCTCCCAATTCAAACAAGACCGCTTCCTGACTTACCAATCAGTGAGAAAGCTTTTCCCATCCTCCATGCCGAAGATGTTTAAATCACTGATGTCAAGATTATGCATGCAACCATGCAAATAAGAAAGTAATTGGCAAGGTCCTCACAGTGTGATCCAAGACACTCATATTGCCAACCAGAAAACAGACTTGCCTTAGTTTTGTTGACTACACATTGTCAGATAAGTGACTTTTGTATCTACACTATTAGTTCAATAAGGCAGATAGTTGTGGGTTCAGATCCCCCTCCAAAGATTTGAGCACAAGAATATAAACCGGCTCCAGCATTGTGCTGAAGGAATGCTCCTTTATTAGAGAAGCAATTCAAAGTTTGTGAGAAGATTTGTAGCTCGGGTGCTCGTTGCTGTGGTTCGTGTCGTTTCGTGTTTTGTGCAGTCCTTGCATGGGATTTTGTACACTACATTAGTTTTTCTCATGCTGGGTATCGGGTCCTTCGTCCTGGTGAGTTGTTGTCTGAAAGTGGCTATTGGTTTGTGTTCTGTTATAAGTCCTAGTGGTCGCAGTCGTCTGGCTGTCAGTTCAGAGATGTTCTTGATGTATGGTAGTGTGGCTAGTCCTTTGGGTTGCGGCATGTCCTCGTTCTGTTGTCTTTCCCTTAGGCGTCTGTTGATGAAATTGCGAGGATATCTGTTTTTGGCGAATACCTTGTATAGGTGTTCCTCTTCCTCTTTTTGCAGTTCTGGTGTGCTGCAGTGTGTTGTGGCCCTTTTGAATAGTGTCTTGATGCAACTTCGTTTGTGTGTATTGGGATGGTTGCTTTCATAGTTCAGGATTTGGTCTGTGTGTGTGGCTTTCCTGTGTACCTTAGTGGTGAATTCTCTGTACCCTCGCGTCTAGGAATGGGAGTTGGTTGTCCTTTTCTTCCTCTCTCGTGAATCGGATTCCTGTGTGTGGAGTTGATGATCCGGTGTGTTTTCTCTATTTCCGTGTTTTTAATGATTACAAAGTTTGGGTTGAATTTGTGGTAAGACTGTTTGTTCTAACCTTTGCATTACTGCTTCTGCTATGAATCCTGAGATCGGTGAGCCCATGGGTGTTCCGTTGATTTGTTCGTATATCTGGTTGTTGAATGTGAAGTGTGTTGTGAGGCACAAGTCCAGTAGTTTAAGTATGCCGTCTTTGTTGATGGGTTCAACGTCCTGTTGTCTGTTATGTCTGTTCAGCAGGTTGGCTATTGTTTCTCAATCATAATAATCATTTTATTATTCTATGCTATGTCTACTATGGATTTAAACCACTGCTAGAACAAAAGTATCTGATTTTTGGGGAGGTCAAAATTGGGCAAGATGATGCGTGAACAAGAAATAACTGAGACCGAATAATCAGGTTTGGCAAAGAAATGGAAGATGTTTGAAGTTGTAATATTAGAATGGGAGATTATTCATTTATCATAACGGGGATCATCTATGTATAATCACCCTTTTAATTCTAACATGCATTTTTTAAAAAGAGCTGATGTAACCATCGATGGAGATTTAGTGGCAGTCTGGAGAAAAATTCTGGAAAGTTAGTAGAGTCAGGGAAATGTCAAAGGGACTGACTGACATGGAAGTGATAATGAGAGGCTGACTACCAAACCCCTCGATAGGAGGCTATACCTTTGTAGTTATATATAAAAATGATATAAAAAGTAAGCTTTAATCCTGATACATATGTCAATGGTCCAATATGCAAGTGTATGTTGACTGGTATGCTCTGAAGAACAGCTTTGTGAACAGTTTATAAGTGACTCTGTACAGGACGTAGTCATCAGTGGCAAGGTCACCACTTATTGTTCTTGACAAGATGGTGATGAGTAGCTGCCTTGAACTGCTACAATCTGTTATGGACTAGGCCAGACCACTCAAAACATTCTTAAGCTGGCAGCCCCAGACTATAACTTTGCAATTTGTTTTGGTAAGTGTACAGTGAAAATTACCTGGAGTAAGATAGCTAGGTTGACGACTAGATTTTAAAAACAGACAAAAGTTTATGCACAAAATTACGCAATGAAACATAAAGAACCCCTACAGAACTCACCCTATCTAACTAGACTTAATTATGCTGTGCTGAATATATAATAGTCCCAATAAGCAAACTCCCTTTTTAAAAGAAAACAGTATAAATGGAACATATGCTTACAGATTGAAGTTGAAGGGCAGAAAAGAGTGAGTTTCCACACTGCTCTCTTTTGAACTTGCCAGTTCAAGACCGAACTAAAACTGCTCAGCTCAGCTAGAGAGCTGGCCACTCCCCCCTCTTTATAAAGGTCAACTCATCTGCTGACAAAAGGCCTCTCAAAATCCTTTTCATCTCTGTACCAAGCCAGACTGATTGGAGCTTGGCCTGGTTTATTGCCCCTCTGAAAAAAATCAAGGATAGAGTCTCCTTGAGCTAAGGAACAGCTTTTTTTTTAAAAAAAGAGGGACTAGCTTTGTGACAGATCTTTGTCATGCCATGTCAGACCACTCTTGCAGTGTTATTAAGGAGGGAGTTCCGGGACTTTGACCTAGCAACAGTGAAGGAACAACTATATAGTTCAAGTCAAACAGCAGTGTTCCCATACATCTGCCTTTATTCTTCTAGGTAGTAGAAAGTTTTGAGTATGGAATATCCTGCAGAAGGAGTTTTGTTTTGCTGCCGTACACCTTGGTAAATTGTACATCTTACAGCTGAAGTGTACTGATAGTGGATAGACTGCCAAACAAGTGGACTGCTTCATCCAATATAACTTTGAGCTTCTTGAGTATTATTTGAACTGCACTTATGGAGGAAGATAGAGAGCATTTAGTCATACTCCTGACATGCCTTGTAAACTATGGGCATGCCTTTGGGAGTTAGATAAGTTGTTAATTACAGAATTCCCAACGTCTGATCTCTTTTAACCTTTTTCTATTCATGGGATATGGGTTTCACTCGGTGCACCACCATTTGTAACAATGCCTTGTTGTCCATGGGAAGATGGTAGTGAGCTACTGTCTTGAACTGCTACAATCAACTTTGTGTATGTAGACCCACGATATTGTTGGGAATGATGTTCCAGAATTTTGACACTCCAACTATAAGATAATACCAATACATGTTTAAGTCAGGATAGTAAGCGTCTTGGAGGGGAGCATGAAATTGGTGGTGTTTCTATGTGTCTTACCCGCATCCTTCTAGATGGTAATGTCTTCGGGTTTGAAATGTGCTGTCTAAGGCACTTTGTTGATTTTCCCCAACAAAAAGAGATGTTGCTGAAAAAGCTGAGCAGGTCTGGCAGCATCTGCGAAGAGAAATCACAGTTAGCATTTTAGGTTAGGTCCAGAACAGTTCTGAGGAAGGGTCACCAAACCCGAAACATTAACTCTGATTTCTCTTCACAGATGTTGCCAGACCTGCTGAGTTTTACCAGCAACTTCTAAATTTGCCCCTGATTTACAGCATCTGCAGTTGTTTTAGTTTTTGTTGATTTTATGCTGTGAATGTTTTTAAATGGTTAAAAATGCAGAAAGAGGATATCCAAGATGGTGGTGATCTAAGAAGATCGCACTGCAGACCTCCGCAACGCAGCACAAGTGGGACGAACCTTCAACCTGTCCAACCCGAACCATCGTGATATCTTGGGACTCCGGAAAGATCTGGAGTCCCAAGAAACTTCTAAAAGTTATCTTACCTGCGTTTCCAGCCATCCAGAGATGCTGATAAAGGGAGGAGTGTCCAAGGCTGGCCTGTGGCCCAGCCTGCAGGATCCTCTGAGTCGATTACTTTCCAGGCCCTGGTGAACGAGCTTGTGAAATCTCAAGCGATGCTGGGGAAACAGATTAAAGAGAAGCTGGCTCCAATCTCTCTCATGCTGCAGAAGCATGAGCAGCAGCTGGGAGACCTGAAGAAGAGGACAGATGAGGTGAAGCACAGGGTCATAGTGGTGGAAGCTGATGCCAGTTCATCCAAAGATAGAATCCAAGCCCTAGAGACGCAGGTTCGTAATTTGCGCAACCAAGTGGATGATCTTGAGAATAGGGGCAGGAGAAAAAAAATTCAGATCATTGGTCTGCCTGAGGGTAAGGAAGATGAGCGGCCTGTGGAATTTATTGAGGATTAGCTGCTGAAATTCCTTGACTTGGAGGCTGGCATGAGAGGATTGAAGATAGAGGGGGCTCATCGGGTCACAGCGTGGAGATTGGGTCTGGGTCATCGTCCTCTTCTAGTGCGGTTCCATCATTACTGGGATAAGGAGAGTGTCATGGAAGCTTCCAGAATCCAGGGGGCTCTATGATCATGTTCTTTCAGGACCTTTCAGCGGCAGTGATCCAGAAACGAAAATCTTGCGTTGGTGTCAAGAGAAAACTGAGGGAGCTTGGGATTCAGTACTCCGAGGTATCTGGCGATGCTTCAGATCACCTTAGATGGATCCATACGTCTGAGAAGACAAGAGACTTTGTGGACAAATTAACCTAATTTGAACAATTTTAGTATGTATAAATGTTGTTTGGGTATGTCTTTATCGTTTTGTAAAAGGAACGGAGCAAGTCTGGTTGTAGCTTTAATTTTCTATTTTTTTTCTATTGATAGGAAAAAAATATTGATAGTTTAAACCAAATTATGTTTGGCGGTGGTTGAGATGTACATTTTCACTTTCTAAGTTAGGATGTACCAAAGGATGGGTGGGGTATTCCTTTTTTTAAAAAAATGTTTTATTCATATTGGTATTCTATGGTGTGTTTACTTTTTTTTCTTCTGCTTGTGTTTATGGTGTGGCTCTAGCTGGGAGAAGTGAAGGTGGCTGGGATGTTTAAATGCCTACTTTTGGGTAGTTTGGGATAGGTAGTTGCCGCCTCTGGGCAGAGGGTGAGTTCCCCCACTCAGCACTGTTAGCACTTTTTATGTTGATAGGTATTTTTTGTTTTTGTTTTTAATTTTTAATAGTTTTGTAGGTTTGTTAAATCTAGTGATTTTAGTTTTTGTAGCTTTTATACTTGGTGGATCATGTGGCACTAAGGCTCAGCGATTTGTGGTTCGGGTTCCTCCTTTCTGGAATCTAAATGTTATTGCAGAAGGTTATGGCTAATGACTTGATTAAATGGTGTACCTGGAATATCAAGGGAAATCACTCTCCAATTTAACGGAAGAAGGTAATCTTGAGCCTTAGAAAGGAAAAGGTGGATATTGCCTTGTTACAAGAGACCACTTAGATGACAAGGAGCATCTGAAATTACAGCAGAATGGTTTTAACCAAGTTTATTTTTCATCATTTAATACCAGAAGTAGGGGAGTGGCTATATTGGTTAGGAAGAATCTCCCATTTAAGTTGTTAATGTGTTAAAAACACATACGGGAGGTTTGTAATTCTTAAAGCCTTGATAAATGGGGAAGAATATGGTGTTTTAAATACTTATTGACCTCCAGCTCATTCCCTTAAATTTTTGGTAGATGCTTTTTCTAAACTGGTAAGTCTCAAGTCCCGGCACATCATTATGGGGGAGATTTTAACTGTCTCATGTATCCCACAGTAGACAGGTTGCCCAATGGTCCCTCGGTACAAACTAAGCAGTTAGTGGATATGTGTGGGGAGTCAGGGTTGGTGGACGTCTGGAGGCATCTCCACCCTACAGGCAGGGATTTTACGTTTTTCTCCGATCCGCACAGATGTCACACTAGGTTTATTTTGGACCCCTGCGGTAATCTTGGATTTGGTGGCATGTTGTACGATTGGTAATATTACCATCTTTGATCATGCTCCAGTGTACGTTATGATTAAGGACGTTTACAATGGGTTCAAGGCACTGCCGAATGTATCCCTTTATCCTTGAGGATAATAAGTTTGTGGAATATTTCTCTCAGGAATTTTGGGCATTCCTAGACATCAACTTTAGGCTCGGTTTGTAGTTCATCTGTCCTCTGGGAAACTGCCAAAGCCTATGCTAGGGGGTTAGTTATTTCTTACTCTGCCAGTAGGAAGTGGCAGAAGGGGGAGAAGCATGGTTGAAGGCAGCCGAGAAGGCTTACTTTGACTAGACCCTCGTTGGTCAAACTATAGAGGATTACAGCGCTGCGGTCTGCTTTGAATTCTGTGCTCATGCAGATGGCAAAGAAGAAGCTGGCTTTTGCAAAGCAAAGATTATATGATCACGGTGACAAGCCAGGCAAATACTTAGTGTATCTCGCCAGGAAAAGGAGTGCCCACAAGTCATTACAGCAATTAGAGAAGGGTCTGGGAGCCTAACATGTGATTCTAAAAAGATTAATATGGCGTTAGAGATTTTACTCTAAGTTATAACAATCCGACGATTGTGAGGAGGCACAGGCCAAAATTGAATCTTTCTTTAAGGATCTGAAGCTCCCAGGCGTGACTCCTGAACAAGAGTCCTTTCTGAATATCCCCTTATCAGAGCAAGAAGTGCAGGAAGCTGTGAGGCAACTTCAGCATGGAAAGGTGCCCGGTCCTGACGGACTTCACAGTGAATTCTATAAGGAATTTATAAGTATACTGTTAGGCCCGATGCTCCATATTCAATGGTTCATACAGTCATGATTGTCTCCCACCATTTATGAGGGGCCAATATTTCACTTATCCTTAAAAAAAGGAGGACCCGGACGACTGTGCTTCGTACAGACCCATCTCACTCTTAAATGTGGACTTTAAAAGCTTCTCTAAGGCTCTCATTAAGGTTGGAGACTGTGTTATCTTCTGTTATTAAAGAGGATCAGACTGGCTTCATAACGGGTTGCAGATCCTCCAATAATGTTAGGAGGCCGCTTTATGTAATTCAAGCATGTCAACAATATCAATACAGGAATTGGTGATTTCTCCAAATGCAGAGAAGGCATTTGACCAAGTTGAGTGGGCATACCTTTTCTATACTCTGGAGAGATTTGGTTTGGACGAAGTCTTTATAAGATGGGTTCTGTATGGTGGCTCTCTTGTGACGGTCGTCACCAACTGGGTACGATCAAGCAATTTTATTATTTTTAGGAGCAGCCGGCAGGGCTGTCTCCTTTCACCAATGCTTTTTAGGTTGGTGATTGGATCTTTGGCGGAGGCCATTCGTGGAGATCCCAATATATCAGCTCCAGACGTGGGGTCCAAGTTACATAAGATTTTGTTGTATGCAGACGATGTCCTAGCTTTTTTTTGACAAATCCAGCAGTTTCAGTACCTTGCGCAATGCAATGCATTTGCGCGTTTGGTGCTTTTTCAGGGTACAAGATTAATTTTGTGAAATCAGGCTATGCCTATGGGTGGTCTTACGAAGGAGCTTGGTCTTGAAGGCGACTATAGATTCCCATTTAGGTGGTCATGGGGGTTTTGTGTATTTGGGCATATTCATTACTCCAGTTCTGGATTGACTGTTGAAAGCCAATTTTATCCAATTATTTGATAAAATTAAACGAGACCTTCAAAGATGGGAGGCACTTCCCGTCTTGTAGTCGGATCGGATAGCGCTTATTAAAATGAATATTCTTCTCCGTTTGCTATACTCTATACGGATGCTCCCCCTGATTTTCAATAAGCAAACATTCAGGAGGCTGAACAGCTGGTTCAGTTCCTTTATTTGGCATTGTATGCCGCCCCTCATTAAATTAGCTAAACTGCAACTGCCCCACAGAACGGACATTAAAAATTGAAAAATATGGTGCTGGAAAAACACCGCAGGCCAGGCAGCATCCGAGGAGCTGGAGAATTGACGAAGAAGGGCTTATGCTCCAAACGTCGATTCTCCTGCTCCTCGGGTGCTGCCTGGCCTGCTGTGTTTTTCCAGCACCACATTTTTCAACTCTGGTCTCCAGCATCTGCAGTCCTCACTTTCTCCTAGTGGACATTAAAAGTTACCAACTAAGCTCGCTTTTGTCCTACGTGAGTGATTGGGCTTGTGGGGATCCTCTTTCTATATGGCTAGCTATCGAAGCCTCTCAGGCAAGATGCCCCCTTACCAGTTTGCTGTTTTTGGATAAAATGAGGACAGTTAGACAATATTGCCATAACCCATTTAGTCATCAATACTGTTAAAGCATGGAAGGCCATTTGGCAGAGGGAAGGCAGTATTGGCAAAACATCTTAGTTTACATCTTTTGTGTTTATGCTGGGTTTTCAACTGGGGATGATAGATTCAGGGTTTAAACGTTTGACAGCTTAGGGTGTGTCTTGCATGGGTGATTTTATTTGAGGGAAACTTAATGATGTCCTTCGATCAGTTAGTACGGAAGTACGAGTTATTTAATAGAGACGTCTTTTTTTCCAAGTTAGGGATTTTATTTAAAAAAAACCACACTTTTGACTGATCCGTACAAATCTGACATGGGGGGGGCGCTCTAAGTGGTAAGAGTACACTTTCTGTCAGTACTTTATATCATCATTTGGGGGTGCCCACTTGATTGACTCTGCAGAGTGTGGGAGAGAGAGCTGGGTGTTGAAGTTTCCTCAGAGGCATGGGAGGATATTTGGGAGAATGCAAGGAAGATATCAATTTGCAATAGACCCCATATTTTACAGTTGAAGATTCTCCATAGGATCCACTTGGCTCCGGACCATTTGTCAAAATTTAAACCACTGGTATCTTCAACATGTCCCAAGTGCAAGGTCTGTACAAGTGCTCTTGCCCATTGTCTCTGGTCTTGTGTTAGGCTTTAACATATTGGAATGCTGTGGCGAGTGCAATGGAGAGGATTTTGGATGTAAGGGTGGAGAAGGACTCCATCTCTCTACTTCTGGGCCTGCCCATTGTATTCCCTGTAGAAGTGCATAAGAAAAGACTTCTCAATATTCTCATGTTCCGTACAAGAAAGAATATCTTGCTAAGTTGGATATCCGAAAACCTCCTGAGCCTGTCAAGTTTGCAGAAGATTGTTATGGAACATATTCCCTTGGATTTTCTCACAAATATGGTACACCACAAAACTGAGAATTCTTATGGCATACCTGGGCACAAATTTATCTGCCATGCTAACAAGGGTGTTTATATAACTGTAACGATTGTGTTTTACGAGTCCAATATTCAGGGAGGAGGAACTGGGAATGTATGAGCGTTTTGTTTGGCTGGGCTGAGTTTTTTACTATTTATTAGTTTATTGGTTATTTATTTATTTAGTTAAAATAGCTATACTTTTTATCTGTACTTTTCTATATATGCTTATACATTTGTACATGATGGTGGGTTGGGTTTTTTAACTTGATTTTTTGTATTGTTTTGAATTGTATTGTTTTGCTAGTTTGTTTGTACTCTTTGCTACCTTCCCCCACCCTTCTCGCTGACCTATCACCTTCATGCCCACCCCCCACTCACCTATTGTCGTCTATGCTACTTTCTCCCCACCCCTACCCTCCTCTCATTTATCTCTCCACCCTTCAGGCACTCTGCCTGTATTTCTGATGAAGGGCATTTGCCCGAAACATCGATTTTACTGCCCCTCAGATGCTGCCTCAACTGCTGTGCTTTTCCAGCACTACTAATCCAGATTGTATTGTTTTGTACTTGTAATATTAAAAAATCTATTTTTCCAAGAAAAGTATATTTTAAAAAGCAGAAATGATCAAATGTAGACTAAATGAAAGAGTAAAAGTTCTACACAAAAAAGAAAAAGGAGTTTAGATTAGATTAGATTAGATTATTTACAGTGTGGAAACAGGCCCTTCGGCCCAACAAGTCCACACCGATGCGCAACCCACCCATTCCCCTACATTCACCCCTTTACCCCTTTACCTAACACTACGGGCAATTTAGCATGGCCAATTCACCTGACCTGCACATCTTTGGACTGTGGGAGGAAACCGGAGCACCCGGAGGAAACTCACGCAGACACGAGGAGAATGTGCAAACTCCACACAGTCAGTCGCCTGAGTCGGGAATTGAATCCGGGTCTCTGGCGCTGTGAGGCAGCAGTGCCAACCACTGAGCCACCATGCCGCCCACAGTTTGTTTATTCAGAGCTGTTCACAACCACAAGATATTTGAAAGCCTAATTTACAAACATTAAAATTTTTTGAAATGTGATAATGTGGGCAATTCAATAGTTAATTTATGCACAGCACGGTCCCACACAATGTGATCATGGTCAGATTTTGTTTTTTTGATGTTGATTGTGAGATTAATATTTATTAGGACACCACCGATAACTCCTCTGTTCCTCTTCAGAAAGTAATTGTTCACATGGCGCATGATCTTGAGAGATTAAATGGGGCCTTGATGCCATATTTCATTCTAATAGATCCTCTGTAATGTAGCACTCCTTCATATTGCCTGAGGATTAATCAGGCTTAATTATATTCTGACGCCTAGCATGGAATTCAGTTGTTTTAACTCTTATGTTCAAAGTTCTGTAAATATTCAAATTAATTATTTGGCGAATGTTATAATGTATTAAAATCTTTTTTTTAAAATTAGGTTGGCCTACATGTTGTTCATATATGTTTACCAGAAGAAACTGCGACAGGGGAGGTAACTGAATTTTCTCATCCTTATTTTTATAAGTTAACTTCTTAGACTGCTTCAAACGCCTGAAAATTGGGTGTAATATGGATGAACAGTTCACCATTGCTTAGTAATAAAGAGCAAAATTACTTCTATTCTTAATCAGGGCTTGTGCAGGTTACATAAAATTTCATAACTTGGTTCCATGTCTTACAATGTATGTATCCTAACAGATTTTTGCTGGTGTTTATGCTCTTTACTATCCTCCTGCCACATTATCCTACATTGCTTTCCCCATATAAACATTCACCTTCATCTTAAATACAGTTGTGTTCTTCACATTAACCAGTTTTGTAATAGTAAATTTTACTCACTCAGCACTCTGGATGAAGAATGTTCTCTTAGTTTTGGACACTCCTGCAAAAGACAATATCTCTTCATTTACCTGATCATAACTTTAAAGACCTCAGGTAACCCCTCAGAACTCTCCGCTCCGGAAGAAAGAGTCAAAGGATTTCTTCTTGATTCTGGTATCATCCTTGTGGCTTTGGAGACCAGAACTGGCACACGTGTGGTCAGAACAAGGTTCCATATGGAGTTAACATAAACTTTTCAATTCAATCCCTCTAAAATTGTAGAAAAGCTGTTTTATAAACTTGATCTTAAATTGAAGCTTCCCACTACAAATTGTGACCTGGCAGCCTTCCACCCTCCATAAACCTGAGCTTGCACCAAGTCCAGTTCACTAATTGCCTCTGAGTTTACTGTTAAACGTTAACACAGTGAGGCAGCAACTTGATTTAAAGGTTCTAAGCCTTGTGTTCAAATGTCTGCTCCATAACTTCATCCCTCCATGTCTCTAGACCCTGATTTAGCCCCATAATTCACAAACTGTTCCTTCATTTTTGGTCACACTGTTTCCTTTACCCTACCATTGGTGGCTGAACCTTTAGTTGGCGTGGCTGTAAGTTACACAGTTTCATCCCAACACCTCTGTGTCTCTTTAGTTCCTCTTATGCTTTCCTTGAAACCAGTGTGCTTGACTCAGCATTTGGTTATCTGTCTTAATTTCTGTCTATCCAGCTTGATGGCAAATTCTGCTTGGTTATGTAATTATGAAATACTTTGATGCTCAAGTCCACATTATAAGTAGAAGTTGAGTAATTGTATTTTCCTTGATGGTACAGCTTTTAGATGAGATCATGAAGCTAAATGATGATCCTAAAATCAGGGGCTTGGTTCTGCCCCACAACCTTGTCATGAGTGATGCAGCAATAAATGCAGTGCTTCCTGAGAAAGATATTGATGGGTAAGTGTCCTCTATTTTTGGCAATATATAAGCATTCTCCACTAGCATCTGCTGGTGCATCATGAGAGTTTCACATTCATTGGAGAGGCAAGCCTTGGGGCAGATACAAATAGAATTTAAGACACATATTAATATTAAATTACAGAGCATGGATATCAGATGATTGCAAACATGATTTGAGAAGTGACCGGAGAATGGATAAGAGAAGCATAGCAAGGTAGTGCAGAATCAAATAGGACTGGGGAAGATAATGAAGTTAGGATATATTTGCTTATGTGGATAAGATTTAAAATCAAAGCACTTCTCCTTAGAGAAGCCAACATTGGGAAGGTGTTTTGACAAAAGAACTGAAAGTGACAGGAGACAAAAACTTTTATGTAAGAATGGACAGGATCTGGAATGGCCTGAGTGGTGAAAACAGATTTAGTTGTACCTTTCAAATAAAATTTGGATGAGCATCTGGAGGGGAGAGATATCAAGGCTACAGAGAAATGGTGGGGGTGTGGAAGAAACTAAGTTGCTTTTGAAGTGAGCCAATATTTTCTTACTGTGGTGTAACTGTTCTATCATTTTGTGCTGCAATAGCAGCTGATATAGGTCAATGAGCAGAGGGATGATGGGTGAATGCCTCTTGATTCAAGTTAGAGAACAGGATTTTGGATAAATTGAAGGTGATGACCGATGGAAAGCAGTCATTGGAAGCAGGGGAGTCTGGAGATGAAAACCACTTGTCAGTTAAATGCATGAAGTTTGCTAATCTCACAGTCAGAGGAGTAGTGCCAACACATTTTCAAAACACATTCTCTCAATGCAGGCATTGCGGGCAAAGCAGTTATTTAGTGCCTACACTAGTTACTCAGAGAAACTAGTTGGGATGTCCCATCTTGAATCATTGCAGTCTGTGATGTAGGTTCACCCACATCATTTGGAATGCCTGCTCTGCTGTTGAAAATACAGCATGTATGTGAGTGGCCCACATTTCTTTCTGCCCCATGCTAGGATTGTAGTGAATATCCAGGAAAATATACAGACTCTCTATTGTTGCGTAGAGTCTATGTTCTGTGTGGAAATTGATTTGCAACAAAAGTCTGGTTTGTAACAATCTATTCATGTGTCCTTCCTTACCAGAATCACAGATGTTAATTTAGGAAGACTAGTCCGTGGGAATTTTAATGAATGCTTTGTACCACCGGCAGCAAGTGCAATAATAGAATTACTGGAACAAGCAGGTGAGAAGTGCAGGCACACCACATGGAATCACTCATTCCTCAAACATGTAGTGGCCTCTGCATTGACTCCTTTTACACCTGTCTTACAGATTTGTGCGCTTTTGGAAAGAAGGTCTTAATTGTAGGTGAGAATGGTTCACGAGAAGCAACCCTGCAGAAACTTTTACAGATGAAAGGGATGGTAGTTGTGAACTGCCAATGGCAGAACACAAACATCACGGAACTGGTAAGAACCCTCATTCAACCTGTGAGGTATTGAAAATAGGAGAAAGCAGTTTAAAATTAAACACTAAATAAAAACTGAAACCTTTCGCTTCCAGTTCAGTGAATTCTGAAACATTAATTCTGATTTCTTTCACATGCTGCCAGATGTGCTTAACTTTTCCAGCAATTTTTGTTTTTGTTTAAACACTACTTAGAAGTTTCAGTCAAATAGTTCATTAAAACTAACTTCAAAGAAAAGAGTTAACAAAATTCTGAGAGGAATTGCCTAAACCAAGTAAGTAGTTTTTACCATGTGAAATATATTTCTCAATATGTTTTCAATTGCTATTTTACGCAATTTCCTTTTAGCTGAATTTCAGAAATGCACTACAAGAAAATCATTTAAAATTTTGCAAAAAAAGGGAAAATTTGAGGAAATCATTCTTGCAGTTCACATGATTTTTTACCTCTTTTTCTTGAAGCTGTTTAGTTGTTGCAGAGAATTATAGGATATCTCTGGAGAGGAAAAATGCAAGTGCTTTTCCTATACCTGAAATTTTGCTGTAGTCAATGTTTTTTGTGCCCAGTTCAGGTATCCTCAAAGTTTGGAGCTAGGGAAAAGGCAGAAAAAAGCTGCTTTGGAATAATTCTTTTTCACTTGTTCAAGGGATGTGGGTGGCATTGGCAAGGCCAGCATTTGTTTCCCATCCTTAATTGCTATTGAGAAGGTGTTGATGAGCTTCAGCTAATGTAGTCTATGTGCTATAGGTGTATCCACAGTGCTATTAAGGAGTTCTAGGATTTTGATCCACTGACAATAAAGGAGCAGCAATGTAGTTGCAAGTCACAATGGTGTGCAACTTGGATGGAACTTGTAGGTGGTGGTGTTCCCAAGCATCTGCTATTCTTGTTCTTCTATGTTGTGTAGATTGCAGGTTTGGAAAGTGGTGTTGAAGCAGGCTTCATGATATACTGCAATGCATCTTGTTATGCTGTCACTGTGAAGGGAGTGAATGTTACAGTTGGAGGATGGATTTCTAATACGATAGGCTGCTTTGTCTTGGATGATGTTGAGCTGCTTGAGTATTGTTGGAAGTGCACCCATCCAGGCAATTGAATAGTATGGAGTCCAGGATGTCAGGTAAGCCATCTGATAAAAACAGTGGAGGATTCAAGAGAGTTTGTGATGGGATAAAGTTGACAGTCAGCTGTATATATGTGAAAACTTGACACTGTTCCCACTTCTGGATCAGTGGTGCTGGAAAAGCACAGCAATTTAGGCAGCATCCGAGGACAGGCAAAATCGATGTTTCGGGCAAAAGCCCTTCATCAGGAATAAAGGCAGAGAGCCTGAAGCGTGGAGAGATAAGCTAGAGGAGGGTGGGGGTGGGGAGAAA
>NC_057718.1:88206875-88308132 GCF_004010195.1 Chiloscyllium plagiosum
GGTATGTAGAGATGAGTTCAGTGGGGCAGGAGCATGCTGAGACCATGGTTCGGCCAGGGTGGTCAGGTTTGTGGATCTTGGGAAGGAGGTAGAACCGGGCATTGCGGGGTTCCCGGACTATGAGGTTGGAGGCTGTGGTTGGGAGATCTCCTGAGGTGATGAGGTTCTGTATGGTCTGGGAGATGATGGTTTGGTGATGGGGGGTGGGGTCATGGTCAAGGGGGCAGTAGGAAGAGGTGTCCTCGAGTTGGCGTTTGGCTTCAGCGGTGTAGAGGTCAGTGCGCCAGACTACCACTGCGCCCCCTTTATCCGCTGGCTTAATGGTGAGGTTGAGCTTAGAGCAGAGGGATTGGATGGCTGCACGTTGTGAGGGTGAGAGGTTGGAGTGGGGGAGGGGGGTCGACAGATTGAGGCGGTTAATGTCCAAGTGGCAGTTGGAAATGAAGAGGTCGAGGGCAGGTAATAGGCCAGCGCGGGGTGTCCAGGTGGATGCAGTGTGTTGGAGGTGGGCGAAGGGGTCCTCTGAAGGTGGGCGGGAGTCCTGATTGTGAAAGTAAGCTCGGAGTCTGAGGCGACGGAAGAAGTGTTCGATGTCACGGCGTGTACTAAATTCATTATGTGGACGGAGGGGGATGAAGGTGAGACCTTTGCTGAGGACTGATCGTTCGTCCTCAGTGAGTGGGAGGTCTGGAGGGATGGTGAAAACTCGGCAGGGCTGGGAGCTGGGATCTGGTGTGGGTGTGGAGCTGGGAGTGGGGTCGGAGCCAGTACCTAGAGTGGGAGTGATGGTGGGGAGAATCGGGGTGGAGGCATGAGCAGGGGTAGTGTTCCCCTCGTTGTACCTCGTCGAGGTAGTGTTTTACCTCGTTGATTTTACTGTTCCCACTTGATAGCCTCTAAATAAGAAATCAGAGGGGGTCTGTGGGGGACACCAGAGGTAATGGCACTGGAATAGGAAAGGAAATCATCTCAGCTGATACTTTCGTTAAAATTAGATGGCTAAAAATGGATTAAGATAAGATTGGCCAATGGCTAGAGACTGAGGACATTGCATATATATTCTGGAATTTAGAAGAATGAAATACTATCTCATTATAACATAAAAATTCTAAAGAACTTAACAGAGAAACACCGATTCCTTCCCCTGACTGGAAATCTAGGAGGCATAACCTCAGTAATGAGGTGATCATTTAACACGAAAATGAGAAGAGAGAGCGTGATTATTAATCTTTGAAATTCTCTGCTCTATCATTGATTATATTTATGTTGAGAGAGGCAGGTTTTTGATCTCAGGGAATCAAGGATATAAGGAACTGGAGAAGGAAAGTGAAGTTGTATTGAGGATCTGCCATAATTGTATTGAAAGTGGATCGCGATTGAAGTTTGTGTTGTCTATTTCTGTTCCTGTTTCTCTTCATTTTTAACCAGATGGAAAAGGATGATGTAGTCAACCATATCTAAAGCTGTGAAGTTGAATGATATGCTCAAGTCCATGTCGAGTGGGACTTTCCAGTCCATTTATTGTAGATTTAAGGCCTGACAAATGTAAAACTACCCATTTTTCTGATGAATTTATTTGATGTAGAATTGAAAATATGTGGCATTAATTTGCAATTGAGGACATCGTTGAACACTTTGAATTTGAATTTGAAAAATTCAACTTGCATGTAATGCTGCTTTGCGCTTGAGACCGGCTGATGAATCCCAGGACACGAGATCATTTTGTTTAAATTCTGAATTCTTGCATTATTTGTGGAGTTCAGTAATTTGAAAGGAATGCTGACAATTCATAGCGTTCTGTTGGGCAAGTAATTAAAAATTAACAAACTTTAAGTTTAGATTTTAGCAAACCTGTTTCAATTGACTTTGAGTGAAACAATACGGTTTCTAAGTAAGCGTTATTACAAAACTTGAAAGCTAGGCAATGCTAACCCTAAAGCTTCAAAAGGGGGTTAGATTAGATAGATAGATTAGATAACATACAGTGTGGAAACAGGCCCTTCGGCCCAACAAGTCCATACCCACCCGCCGAAGCGCAACCCACCCATTCCCCTACATTTACCCCTTTACCTAACACTACGGGCAATTTAGCATGGCCAATTCACCTGACCCAGCCCCTTTCCATAAAAAAAATTGATGATAGTATTCTGCCTACCGTGAGCTGATTCAAAAATCTGCTGTTCCTCTCTTGCACCTCGTCACCTCTTATTAATGTATCACCCTTGAGCTCATTGCATTGGTTTCTGGTCTGACAATGCCTCAAATGATTTCATTGTTCATATCATTGCAAGGAATGGCCTGTTCTATCCTGTAGCCTTTTCCATGAGGCTACCATGAGAGAATTCTTATCACTTCATCTTCATTTTTAACCTGTCATGTATAACTCACCTTTTTTGTCCTACAATTGTTGGTTCTGCTTTCACCTGTGTGCACTCTAATCTCTGGAATATCCTCCACCCATAACCTGAATGCTACTTAAAATTCACCTCCTCCCGACCTTTTTGGATAATTTGTTCTAAGTCTGACTGTGCTGCTTAGGTGTTTAGGTTGTTTTGCTATGCTTAAGGCACAAATGCAAACTCTTTGAAAGCAAGTTTTTGAACTGAAATTTTAGTAGGATTGCTTGCATTATGTATATGAAAATCTGAAAGAGTGTACAAGTTTTATTTTCTAGTACAGACGTTAGTTCTCACTTTAGACAGTTTGGTGTATTTCCCTCTCAACAGATAGTTAGAATTTTTTTTAACGGTTGGGATTTTTCCTCAATTTCATTGAAAAACTATTTGCAAATTATGAATTATTCATTTTTTTAAAATCTGTGGAAATGAAATGACAAAACAAGGATTTCAGAAATGTCTCCAGTGTTACAAACAGTAAATTTGGAAATTGAAGTTGTCCCAGATGCGTATTCTTTAAAGCACCAGACTTAGTACCTCCTCCAAAGCTTTTCTTTCCACTCCCATCTTCAACTTTTTTTCTCCACCCTGCAACCTGATAGTCCCTTTCCTTGCCATTGGATAATTGGCAAGTATACCATGGAGAGAACCTTCAGGCCAAGAGGAAGGAGTGAGTGTACTGGCAAAACAAGCTAGGATTTCACAGAAGTACTACACCATTGGTTAGTCATCACTTGAAATAGTTGAAGTGTATGAAATTGTTTGATTTCTATAGTATGGTCTTCTGAAGTGACATTTTATGACATTGTGATGGCGGGGAGGCTTTAGCAGCTGAAAATTGTAGGATTAACAGCATTTTAACCACAAGCAGCAGTAATTCCAAGAAATTCAAAAACTACCACACAAGGGGTAGTAAGAATGGGAAATATAAACTCTGCTTTCCAGCCAAGCCCATATCCTGTGAATTAAAAGTAGTGTTTGCATTAGCTGTGAATGATTCAAGAGAGGGAAAAAAAATTCTGAAGCTTGTTATCCTCCCCTTTCTTCTCTTTCATACACTTCCAGTCTATCATCACATTGTAATTTTTCAGTCTGGCGGTTATAGTAACAAGATTTACTTCTGCTTGTAATTTGTCCCGGAGATCGTACCTTTGGTAGTCTGGAATAAAAAAAAAACTCTTACAGACAGCTTAGTTTAACTTTAATCATCCCCTTCATTTACTAATAGCATCACTGTTACAACATAACACTGGTACCTATAAGCTAAACTAACTGGGTTCTAATAACCCAGGAGATTAGAACATCAGCTGTTGAAGAGCCCTGGCAGGCTACTCTGTACTATCATAAACAAACTGTCTTTATACACAAGTTTACAAATGCTTTATTGCCACAAACACACAAAGTTAACAAAAGCACTGCATGTTCTGAACTAGTGTTAATACTGAAGGACAATAATTTGGGACAGAAGTTAATTGATAGTTTCGTTTCGAGTTCAGAATCAAACATTGCTATTAATTTCACAAAGGAACAATTGTGAATGTTATCACTCGTCCTGTTTATGCCGATTCACTGATGTTAAGGCAAATGTTCTTAATTGATTTACCCTCCCTGCCTGTCAATTTTCTAGTGTGCAGCAAATGTGTTCTATAATTCAAAATTGCATTTTAGTCTAAATGTTTAAGGACAAGTTTTAAGACTACAAACTTTTTCACCCCCCCCTTGTCATTTCATGACAACTACATAGCTTATATAAGTATAATTAGTCTATTTAGTCGATTTGAATACTTAATAAGTCAAGTGCCTCCTCTGGCGAGTCATTATCCGGAAGAGCAGAATCTGGAAGATACTGAATTTCAGCATGGAAGTTCGGGCATGGAGCTACAGGGGTAGACAAGGGTCAATTAACCAGGTTCCTCTTTGGCTTAGGCGAAAAGCAACGTCATAGAGATGTACAGCATGGAAACAGACCCTTCGGTCCAACCCATCCATGCCGACCAGATACCAACCCATCCATGCCGACCAGATATCCCAACCCAATCTAGTCCTACCTGCCAGCACCCGGCCCAAATCCCTCCAAACCTTTTCTATTCATATACCCATCCAAATGCCTCTTAAATGTTGCAATTGTACCAGCCTCCACCACTTCCTTTGGCAGCTCATTCCATACACATACTACCCTCTGTGTGAAAAAGTTGCCCCTTAGGTCTCTTTTATATCTTTCCCCTCACCCTAAACCTATGCCCTCAATTTCTGGACTCTCCCACCCCAAGGAAAAGACTTTGCCTATTTTCCCTATCCATGTCCCTCATAATTTTGTAAACCTCAAAGGTCACCCCTCAGCCTCCGACGCTCCAGGGAAAACAGCCCCAGCCTTTTCAACCTCTCCCTATAGCTTAAATCCTCCAACCCTGACAACATCCTTGTTAATCTTTTCTGAACCCTTTCAAGTTTCACAACATCTTTCCAATAGGAAGACCATAATTGCACGCAATATTCCAACAGTGGCCTAACCAATGTCCTGCAGAGCTGCAACATTACCTCCCAACTCCTGTACTCAATACTCTGTCCAATAAAGGAAAGCATACCAAGCGCCGCCTTCACTAGCCTATTTACCTGCGACTCCACTTTCAAGGAGCAAACGTACGGTCCATTTCATGCATAAGCCGATGACAATGTATATTCCTAGGGTGAGACCAAGGACTATCGGTACGTCCCACCCGATCAATCTGCACAGCGACCATAGCCAGCAAGTAACACTCCATCCACGTGAATGTGATGACAGTGGGGCAGGTATCTTCCCTGCGTCTTGACCCGTTTTGTTGATAATCTGTCATCCAAAATGTCCTTTGAGAAATCATCGATGTAGGTGCAACATTACGGGCCAGTGACAGAACAAGCCCCTCATTCTTTAGCAAGCAGGAAATCTAGCTCTAGCCGATTCTGAAGCGTCATCATTCGAGTCTCCTGTAACTTTGTTCACCAGCTTTAAAGCGTGGGCAGTTGAGTTGGCAAGTTTTTCGATATCATACGCAAAGTCAGGTATCTGACCGAGGGCCATCTCAACACCCCAGCCAAGAATAAGATCTCCTCCCAGCAACCTGGACCACCAGGTTTGTTGATGGAAGATGTTGTGTAAGTCCCATTTTGTTTTTCCTCTACTTTTTGTTACGTACTGATTCACATGTTGGTGGGCGTTCCATTCATCATCTATTTTAGGTAGTTCATGGTGGAGGGTAAAAAGTGGTAAGATGTGTACTAGGGTACAACATCAGCACCAGTCATTGGGTAAATATGGGTAGGCTTTGTTTTTGCATAGCCAATGAAGGCTAAAAGGTGTTCCAAGGGTGCACATCTGTGAGTGAATGATGAATCCACTCAGAGCGAGAGCTGAATCTTGTAAACAGTGGGTGCTATCAAACGTTCTGTTGTCAAGGTGTATTAATGGATAGAGAGTAGGAGTATGACCAGTGTCTTTGATAATATTTTTACATAGTTTTTGTTTCACTTGCCCCATGTCGTGGGTACCAGAAAGTCTTTCAACTCACCATTCTAACAGTGGAACAGTGCTAACGTTTATTCCTTTGTTTGTTAGTGCACTTCACACAGTGACACGCTTCTTGTACCGAAGGGGTTTTTCCATTACAAATGAGAGATTTGCATAAATCGATGAGTCCTATTCATACATTGTACATCAGAATGATGGAAGAGTGAGTAAATAACACATGTATCAGGAGGTTTAGCTTGAATAAAGAAACCACTAGTAACAGGAGTAGGATTGGGAGTGTATAATATTTTTGGTCTTTCTTCATTTTTCCAGCTTGTCTTGTTAATTACAGTAGCTACTGAATATAGGAAACATGTAAAGGTATTTCTGTCAGTGGCGGTAGGTCAGATAGGTGAGGATTCCTTCGAGAAAGCATAGGTGATCAGTCTCATGGCAATAAGTGCCTTAGGGTTTGATGATTTCGGCATTGTGTGTTTAATACTGCAATCTATACTGTTCATTTTGAGAGGGGAACAGACAAGCATTTCAAAGTAATAGTTTTCAGTTGACGGAGCGGATGAGGTTATGGAATTGTGCCATCTCATGATGACTGGCATAGAGTGTTGCAAGGATGACAATAAGGTCGATAGTGATGTTTGGATACACAGTGTGAGTAGTTTAAATGAGTTTTAGCTGAGTAGCTGCATTCCTGACTTCCAATGGTATTAGTACGGGTTTCATTTATGCAGTCATATTGGAGTTTTAGCTGGTCTTATTTGGACGCATGTACTTGGGTTGAGTTTTCATCAGTATTAAAACTAGGACTGTGAGGGGGATACAAGAATGTCCTTCTACCTTTACTGCAGTTTCAGTTGTCAAAAGAACTTGATAAGGGCCTTTCCAACAGGGCCCCAAGTTTTCACGATTAAAGTCTTTAAGTAGTATGTAATCACCAGGGTTAATATCTTTAAACGTTGGAGCTCTCTCTTCTTCCTTCCCAGGTACTCGACAGGCTTCTTTGACCTGTTGATGATAAGATTGTAATGCTTTGGTTAGCTTAATCAGGTATCTGTGCATCTCTTCTGCCATGACATGCACATTAACAGTGTGTTGGGCAGTTAATGATGCAGATTAGGGAGTCCTCAGGGCTTTCCATATTATCAGTTCAGCAGCTGAGAATCCCGTTTTTTTTCTGTGTCATGGTTCTCATATTAACAAGGGCAATTGGGAGTACTTGCAGTCAACTAAGGCCTGTATCTTCTACCAACTTGCTTAGCTGACCTTTTTAAGGTAGCATTGGCTCTTTCTACAATAACTTCTGCTCGGAGATGGTTGGCACAATGGAATTTTTGATTCCTATTCAAGCTCCTACATAGTGTCTTCTTTAGTTCTGCACAGAAGTGGGGGCCATTATCGGAAGAGATCGTAACTGGTATTCCAAATCTGGGTATGATTTCCCTTAGTAGAATTTTACAAATAGTTGTTGCTGTGCAGTCAGTACAGGGATAAGCTTCAATCCATTTACTAAATGCATTGATCGTCAGCCAGCAATGCTTAAAACAATGACATCTAGGTAATTCTATAAAATCTAACTGGATAATATCAAAAGGTGCACGTGGTAAGGGAGTTTCACCTGGTGGACACTTTACTCCTTTCCTGGGATTATGCTTTTGACCAATTTGTCAATTTGCAGCTGTTTGTCTTGTTTTTTCTTGCAGGTGGGGATTCCACCAAGTTTGGAGAATTCTGTCCACCATTCCCTCCTTACCTACATGTGTATGAACATAATCAACTGAAATAGGCAAAAGAGAGTCAGGCAAACATGTCTGTCCTACCAGCATAACCCAAAGCTTATTGTAACTATTTGCATAACAACCATGGTTCATCCATTTTTGTTTTTCCTGATCAGGGTCGTCCCCCTGATGGGTCTGTATTTGCTCTAAGTCAGGCATGGTCAGGTGTCCGAAGAGGAAATAGGAGAGTTTCCCTTTGGTTTCCTATTCATCATTTGAGTAACCGTGTCTTTTTGCTCAAAAGTTGCTTTCTTAGCATCTGCATCAGCGGCATTGTTGCCTTTAGTGACATTGGAAGCATCAGAGAAGAGAGCAGAACATTAGGTAATTGCCAATTGAGAGGGAAATTGAATAGCACTGAGGAGATTAGCAACATAGGTAGCATTGAGAATGCTGTTTCCTGATGAGGCAAGGAAGCCAGAGTTGATCAAAATCTGGATGCAGGAAGGCATACCCTGAGCAACAGAGTCAAGCTTAGTAGAATAAAATGCAACAGGGTGCCAAGAGGACCCATGTTGCAGGGCGAAAACAGCTGTAGCACAAATGTCAAGGATGGGAAAAGGTTTTGTGTGGTAAGGTGGGGAGGGTGACCAAGAGGTTGCCAGCTGCTTCCACTTTGGTGATTAACTGGGGGCTGCTTTGGGAAAGGGCAGTTCTTGGACCAATGTCCTGGTTGATTACAGTTGAAACAAACGTGTGATTGTTGGGGGATTCTAGTGGGTGGGGGGAGGTGCTGAAAAGTCGTGAGAGGATGTGTAGGGAGTAAGGGGCATCATGGTTTGTTGGGGAGGATATATAGGAGGACTCCAAGATCCATTGGGATGTTGTGAATACACGGTACCAGTCCTACTGTCCTCCCATACTGGATGATGGTATGAGGGTTCCATTTGATAGCCTGACTGACCGCACAGACGCAAAGGTCTATTTTGAATCCTAAGTTTAGGTTTAGCCCCTGTAGTTTGGGCAAGTTCGTTTTTGACCTTGCTGATGGTAGCCTTACTGTTGGGATCCTTTAGTTCCCAGAAGTAACAGACCTCTCGGCTGAATTGTGCAACCGCAGTATCTTGCTAGTGAACGTTGTGGTTTTTAATAGCTTTCTGTACTGATCAGGTAAGACAGTCATACACAGGACATTAAATTGGAGTGATCACCTTTGTGGTTTGTTAGCGTCACCAGAGTAAGTGCCATAGCATTCCTTAAAACAGGTAAGGAACTCCTTAGCCCCTTTGCCCGAGCTGGGTTTACATGTTAAGACTTTACCCACATCAACTGCGTGACACACTGCTTGTTGGAGACAGGTGGTAATCCAATCTGATTTGTTAGGTGCTGGATTACAAGCTATGTATGATTATTACACTAAAATTTCTAAGAACTCAGCCCATTTATCAGGGGAAAGGGGAAGTAGGTCTTGGGAGGCAGTATTATAAATGGTCCTAATCCTCTTAATGTAATTAACAAATCCCTCCGGATTCTTTCCATAATCTGGAGCCTTATTGATAATTCTTGAGAGTTCATGAGGTTTCCATGGTTGATAAAGATCCACAAATTGGGCTTGTCCTGGGTTCAAGGCCAATGGGTTAGGAACTCTTCTATTTGGGAAATGTCTCTTTGGCCCTCCCCATCAGGGTGAGTGCAAGGACTGATATTAAGGTCCTGAAACCTTGATTGCAATTTATCAATATCTTTGGGATTTATTAGTATTGGGAGAGTGAAAATCAAAGGAGTCTCTTCTGTGTTCCCTCCACGTTTTAATTCACTCCCAGTGTGGTGGCCAACGGGTTCATGGTAAGCTGAATCTTTATTCAGCTGAACAGTTCGGGGAAGGGCATGGGTCTTGGCATGTTCGTCCTCAGAGTAGGGAGGGGAGTTCAGGCAACTTCTTGTTTTATGAATCGTGTTTGCCTTGGCCATACTGTGGATGAGTTTTGAAGAGGGAACCGGAGGAGGTCAGCTCACAGGACGAGAGGCGTAAAATATTTCCTCCAAATCAGTGCCCATTTCTCATCCGCAGGTGGATCAGAGTTCTTTAGTAATGGGTTTTGGGAGAGGGTCGGGTCGGTGTAAGGGACAATCTTTGTTGTCAGTCTCATCCTGCATGGCTGCAGTCTGTTGTTTATTCACCAGTTTTCCTTTGATGTTTCAGCATAGGTTCTGAATCTTTGCTTTCCATTTTATTTTCTCTCTAGCCAATTCCAATTTTGTTTCTAAGTCATGTGCTTCACATTTGCTTTTAGTTCTGTCCAATTTAGTTCAGTTCCATCCTCAGTTAATGGACTAATTCCACTTTTAATACAGTTTGTCTCCATGATGATTGCATGGATTTTTTCCATTTTTCCCTAGCTACCTTTTTCCACACTGATATGCCTTCTCTCTGCTTACTTTTCTTTCTTTTTTCCCAAATCCCTTGTTCAATTTTAATGAGTAGAGTCAAATCATGTGTGCCTCCTAGAGGCCAATCCTTATACTGTTGAGCGGCTGCAGCTGATATTCTCCTTAATTAGGGTACAGACTTATTATTTCTTTTAGGGGACATCTGTCTTCCATCTTAGCTAGGGTCACACCCAAATGTATCCTACCTCGTTTTAATCTTCACAAAACTACTGATCTACACGGGCTCCAACCCACAAAACACAAACATTCACTCACCAAGCAAATGTGCATCCAAACCGAATCTCAAAGGGTTAAACTTTCTGCAAGCTGCAGGGAATCAACGTTGAGTGTGTCTGTCTGTCTATCTCACTCACTCTCTCTCTCACATTTTAGAAGATAATCTCGACCTGAACCTTTCACTAATCAACAACCTGACAATGAACAGCAAGGGTAGTGATTTCTGCAAAACGTTCTCAACATTCTAAACCCTGACAGTTTAAATAGGTATTAAAAACAGAAACTATCTCATTTAGCGTTCCATCAGGATACCTTGAGAATGAAATGGAGGAAGCAGCGCACAAAGAGCGATTGAGGTATAATCTTATCATGTGAACTCATTGGTCTCGAGTCCGAACCTTAGGTGGAGCTTCTTTTTTCCAGTTTTATTCAAACTTGTTGGAACCCTGTTCGCAGTGCCAAATTGATAAAGTACAGATTTAAGACGGTCCAGGGAATTCCTTATGAACCCAACCTGTAAGCCTCTCTTAGTTCGTCCTGGCGATTGTACCTTTGGTAGTCTGGAATAAAACAAGCTTAACAGTTTAGTTTAATTTTAATCTTCCTTTACTAATAGCATCACTGTTACAACATAACACTGGTACCTATAAGCTAAACTAACTGGGTTCTAATAACCCAGGAGATTAGAACATCAGCTCTTCAAGAGCCCTAGCAGGCTTCTCCGTTGTACTATCATAAACAAACTATTTTTGTACACAGCTTACAAAGGCTGTACTGTTACAAACACAAAAAGTTAACGAAAGCACTGCATGTTCTGAACTAGACAGATAATAGTGAAGGACAATAATTTGGGACAGAAGTTAATTGATACAGAGTTTCATTTCGAGTTCAGAATCAAACATTGTTATTAATTTCACAAAAGAACAACTGTGAATGTTATCACTCGTCCTGTTTATACAGATTCACTGATATGTGAATGTTCTTAATTGTTTTACCCTCCCTGCCTGTCCGTTTTCTAGTGTGCAGCAAATGTGTTCTATAATTCAAAGTTACATTTTAGTCTAAATGTTTAAGGCCAAGTTTTAAGGCTCTAAACTTTCTCAAAATGATAGCCTAATATTTTAATATTTTTTATGGAGTTGAGGTTGAAAGATTGTGGTCAGTGGAGAGTGTGGTTTAAAGACTGACAACGCAGCCCCCAACTCTCAACAGTGGCACGACTTAGGCTTCAACAGAATAACATCTGGAAAAAGAAATTTAAGCATGCTATTATTTTGCATGCCATGTCAGCTTAGAATGGATGTTGCAACATTGATTGTGCCTCTTGAGCCTTGTTAGTTTCCTTATTAGAGAGATACAACACAGAAACGGAAATATGATTTGAGTCTCGTGTTCCTGTTCTGGAGAAAGAAACCCTGCATCTATGTTGCTCCTGTCCATGCACCTTTCCAAATGCATTGTAAACAGAGCATGGTGGTTGTTATATGCACAAGGTTTTTATGTTTGTTATGAATTGTCATCTTTAATTCTAGGTAAACTAGTGTAAGAAGAGTCTTGTAAGCTTTGAACTCTGCCTGACAACAAGCCTGGTTGTCTTGGTTCATTTAAGGACAGTGAACTCCACTTAATTTATAGGTTTGAAGGTGCAAGTTGTTCACATCTCTAGACAATGTAGTTGTGCTATCTGTGGGTGGACCTAATTAGTCTTCTAGTTTCACAGGGAGAGGTGTTATGACTGTCAGGTTTTATAAACCATTACAATTTAAGCAGTCCATTTAATTATGAGATAGAGTGGAATTTTGGGTTCAGAAGATAAATACTTTGCATTTCTACCTGGATGCAAGGCTTACATAATTCCCAATGCCATTAGAACAATCAATTGAAGACACTGTGATGTAGGATTGCAGGTTTCCTAAGATATCACTGAATCTCTGAGAAAATACTGATATTACTGGTCACAGTGACAAACACTGGTGGGAGCTTATGCTCAGATTGAAGTGACAGTTCATGAAGATTTAAAGGAAGCTTCAGTATAACTCTCAGTAAATAATCAGTTTTGGGATTAGAAGTTACCAGGTTCAGAATGGAACAATGATGTAAGTCTTGGGATGCTGGGAGTACACTGACTATTTCCTTGAGAATAAAGCATACTTAAGAGCTGGTGTAAGATATAATTGTAGTCAGAAACTTTTGTTCATATTCAAAGCTAAGTGGGGAATTTCCTGACTGTAGTTTAGAGTATGTCACCAATTGAATAGTCTATAATTTTGGTTGCATTGCTACCGAGACCAACATTTATTGTCCATCCCTAATTGTCCAGAGGCAACTCCTTCTGTGAAGCAGGTTACTTTTTACAATAAATCAACAATGGTTACATGGGTGCTTCTTGAAAGTAGAGTTGCAGGTAGATAGAATAGTGACGAAGGCATTTGGTATGCTTTCCTTTATTGGTCAGAGTATTGAGGACAGGAGTTGGGAGGTCATTGTTGGGACTGTACAGGACATTGATTAGGCCACTTATGGAATATTGCATGCAATTCTGGTCTCCTTCCTATCGGAAAAATATTGTGAAACTTGAAAGGATTCAGAAAGATTTACAAGGATGTTGCCTGGGTTGGAGGATTTGAGCTATAGGGAGAGGTTGAATAGGCTGGGGCTGTTTTCCCTGGAGCGTTGAAGGCTGAGGGGTGACCTAGTAGAGGTTTATAAAATCATGAGGGGCATGGATAGGGTAAATAGGCAAAGTCTTTTCCCTGGGGTGGGGGAGACCAGAACTAGAGGGCATAGGTTTAGGGTGAGAGGGGAAAGATATAAGAGATGTAAGGGGCAACTTTTTTTCATGCAGAGGGTCGTGCTTGTGGAATAAGCTGCCAGAGGAAGTAGTGGAGGCTAGTACAATTTAAAAGGCATTTAGATGGGTATATGGATAGGAAGGGTTTGGAGGGATATCGGCCGGTTACTGGTAGGTGGGACTAGATTGGCTTTGGATATCTGGTTGGCATGGATGAGTTGGACCAAAGGGACTGTTTCCGTGCTGTACATCTCTGGCTCTATTAGGCTGGTTTTTGAAATTTCAGATATTTAAACTTTTTTTTATTGAATTACTCTTGTCCCCAGAACCTTGCCTGAGGTTCTGGGTTACTGATATTGTAAAATTGCCACTATGCCATCATCTCCAATTGTTACTGTAAAATCCAACTATATTTTAAAAAGTTTTGATTTATATGGAGACTGTAATATTATTATTAAATGTTGTGACTTGTGTGACAGAATGCCTTTAACCCTGATCAGTTCTTGATTATCCCATCCTTGAATCGTTGAACAGAGGTCTCCTTTTCCTCCTTCAATGTCTTGCCCACTAACAATGCAATGTTCCACCGATACTGGCTTTTTAAAAAATAAGTTCCTGAATTCTCACAATTCTTGACCACTGCTGAGTAAACAATTTTGAAAAAGATTTTTTTTTTTAATTTTGTGGTAGTGCCATCAAAGTGATGTGTTGGTGGTGACCAGTCCTGCACCAGAAGGACTTGGAGAAGACTGGTTAAAAGCTGACACGACCATAATCTCCTACAATTTACCAGGTAAAGAGCAGTTTGAACTGGCTGAGAGGCAACAGCCTTAAGTTTGGTTGTGGACTAAGCAGTTGATGAAAAGTGGTTTGGTAAAGACTTCTATTTATATGGCATCTTGCTTGAGTTCAGAACTTTGCAAAGCACTTTATAGCCAAGAATGTTACCAGTGACCTACAGCTGACTTCGTAACTCACTGAGGCTGTTTGTTACAGAAGATGAGAGAATTCTTAATCCCAAGGAAAGAAAAAGGTTAGAGAACTGTCTTTGTTGAGCTTTCAGGTAAGAGTGCAAAGGAAATTTGAAAACATAGGAGTTTATTTTTTCCCACTTAAAATGTTTGTAAATTGACCACTGAGACAAGGCAGTCACTTTGGGTGAAAAGCTGATGGATTGGTTCCCTTACAAATGCTCCTGGATAGACTTGATTCTGGTTCAAGATCATTACAGGACTTTTAAGGAAGAAATTGTATATCTCAGTTTATAAATAAATGACCTGTTTTGTGTGGTGTTCCAGCTGCAGGTTTTACTTCAAGTTCCAATCACCAGGATTTTCAGCAAGATGAACCTGGGTCATCACATAATGGAATTAGTCTCCTGACAGCAGCAATGCAGATTAAGGTTTGATAATGTTTAAATCTCTTCTATCTCGATCAGATGGTCCTCTTCCTCCAGTTCTGTATCTTAATTCAGCGAATGGAGAAATGAGAAGTTGAAGACTTTTTTTTCCATCATAGTGATCTACGTACTCAGTAATCATATATTACTAAGTACTGATGGCTGAAATAATTGTTTTAGAATAGGAGACTGTATTTCTTAAAAGCAAGATATTCATGACAATTGAAAGAAGGAGGCTATGAACATAGACATTTAAAAATGCAACCTAGGTTGCTTGTTTTAGCAACTCACGAATGATATCTTTGATATTACAGTGTAGATTGACAAGATGATATGAGAACTAAGTGATAAATTAAGAATGAAGGTTTTAGAGATTGTGATAGATGCTATTTACAGTGGCCAATTACAACATTCAAAAGGCATCTGGATAGGTGTATGAATAGGAAGTTGAAACTTTATTGCTGGAACAGCACAGTAGGTCAGGCAGCATCCAGGGAACAGGAGATTCGACGTTTCGGGCACAGGCCCTTCTTCAGGAATGAAGAAGGGCCTGTGCCCGAAACGTTGAATCTCCTGTTCCCTGGATGCTGCCTGACCTACTGTGCTGTTCCAGCAATAAAGTTTCAACTTTGATCTCCAGCATCTGCAGACCTCACTTTCTCCCCGTATGAATAGGAAGGGTTTACAAGGACATGGGCCAAAAGCTGGTAAATGGGGCTAGATTACTTTAGGATATCTGGTTGGCGTGGATGAGTTGGACAGAAAGGTCTGTGCTACACATCTCTTTTGAGCATGACTGATTAGGGATAGTCAACATGGCTTTGTGTGTGGGAAATCGTGTCTCATGAACTTGATTGAGTTTTTTGAAGAAGTAACAAAGAGGATTGATGAGGGCAGAGCGGTGGACGTGATCTATATGGATTTCAGTAAGGTGTTCGACATAGTTCCTCATTGTAGACTGGTTAGTAAGGTTAGATCTCATGGAATACAGGGAGAACTAGCCATTTTGATACAGAACTGGTTTGAAGGTAGAAGAAAGAGGGTGATGGTGGAGGATTGCTTTTCAGACTGGAAGCCTGTGATCAGTGGTGTGTAACCGGCAAAGAGGCAGGCATAGCTGGGGGCAATGTGAGTGCCCATAGCCCTCTCTTGGGTTTGGAGGAAGCGCAAGGATTAGAAGGAGAAGTTGTTAAGGTTGAGGACCAGTTCAGCCAGGCAGATGAGGGTGTCAGTGGAAGGGTACTGGTTGAGATGGCGTGAGAGGAAGAAACTGAGGGCTTGGAGACCTTTGACGTGGCAGATAAATGTGTACAGGGACTGGATGTCCATGGTGAAGATAAGGCATGGGGGGGCCAAGGAAACAAAAGTCTTGGAAGTGAAGGGCGTGGGTGGTGTCCCGAAAGTAGGTGGGGAGTTCCTGGACTAAGAGCAGTAGGACAATATCAAGGTGTTCAGAGCAGGCTGAGACAATGGGTCAACTGGGGAAGTCAGGTTTGTGACTCTTTAGTAGAAGTAGAATCGGGTGGTACGGGGTTCTCCGACTCTGAAGTTGGAGGCTGTGCATAGGAGATCCCCAGAGGTAATGAGGTTACACGCGCACTCACACAGACCCTCTCTCATACACAAACTCACTCTCATACACGCACATGTACACCCTCCACGCTCTCACCCACGCACCCTCTCACAGACTCGTACTCCATCACACTCACGCACACTTTACCAAGCTTGCACAAATACAAACACACACACACTACATGCTCGCATGCACTCACTCTCATTCTTTCTCCTGCACACGCGTGCACATTTAAGTCTATGGGGTGCATTTGCATTTACAGATATATTCTACAGCATGTTCGTCTTAGAGTGAAAAGGCTAGCAGGAGTAAGGAACCCTGGTTGACTAGAGTTACTGAGGTTCTGGTCAAGAAAAAGGAGGAGGCTTATGACATGTATAGGCACCTGGGATCAACTGAATTCCCTGAGTATAGAGGGTGTTGGAGTACACTTAAGAAATCAGTAGGACCAAAAGGGGACATGAGATGGCTATGGCAGATAAGGTAAAGGAGAATCCAAAGAAATTCTACAAATACATAAAGGGCAAAAAGGTAACTAACGAGATAGGGCCTCTTAAAGATTAACAAGGTTGTTTATGTGGTAGCCACTAAAGATGGATGAGCTCCTAAATGAATATCTCTTGTCAGTATTCAGTTGAGAAAGGCATAGATCCTGGGAACTTGGGGAAATACATGGTGATGTCTTGAAGAGAGACCAGCTTACAGAAGAGGAGATGCTGGAAGTCTTAAAACGCATTGAGGTAGATAAATCCCTAGGATCTGTTGAAATGTATCTCAGGACGTTTTGGGAGGCTAGGGAGGAAAGTGTGGGGCTCCTAGAAGAGATATTTGTATCATTGATAGTCATGGATGAGGTGCCCTAAGATCGGAATGTGGCTATAATGTTGTGCCATTATTTAAGAAAAGCTGTAGGGAAATACCTAGGAACTACAGATCGGTGAGCCTAACATCTGTTGTGGGTAAGTTGTTAGCGGGGATTCTAAGAGACAAGATCTACAGGCGTAATAGGGTTGTAATATGGGGTTTTAGGGAAGATCTCATTTGGGATAGTCAGCATGGTTCTGTGCAAGGGAAATGGTGTGCCTCAAATTTGATTGAGCTTTTTGCAGGGGTGACCAAGAAAGTAGATGAGGGCAGTGCAGTAGACATTATCCACATGAAGTTTAGCAAAGCCTTTGACAAGGTTCCACGTATTAGGTTGCCGAGTAAGGTTAAATCTCATTGGGTCCAGGGACAGAGAGCCAATTGAATGCAAAATTGGCTTATTGTAGAAGACAAGGTGGTGGTAGAGGGTTGTTTTTCAAATTGGAAGCTGCAACCAGCCATGTGCAATAGGGATTAGTGCTGGGTCCACTGTTACTTGTCATTTTTATAAATGATTCGGATGAGAATTGCAAAGATATGGTCAGAGAGAACTTTTTCTCACAAAGGTAGGTTAATCGCAAATTCCAATCATAATATTGACAGATTTTTGTTGGTAAATATTACAAATGTAGATAAGTAGAGTTAAGATATAAATTAACCATAATCTAACTGACTGACAGAACAGGTTTGTGGATAGAATGGCTGTCTTCTACTTTGCTTCTGTGTCATTATTGCAATCTGATCCTGTCAAATGGGAGAAACTAAATTCAGTTAATAAAATTATAGTATCATTAAAGGCAGGAAATATAGCTGTCAGTGTCTGGCTGGGCTCTAACTTCTGACTTAAAAGCCATAATATAAGGAATTTACAGCACTAGCTTCAAGCTCAACTTTTTTTTTGTTCTGCGAGTTAAGTCACATGAGAGGTTATTGGAAATGTGCTTTGGGTTGCTTCTGATGATTGTACCTGTATTATTTCGTTGAGGTCTACATTTCTGTGACCTCAATTTTCATTAGCCACAAGTTCAACCTTCTTATGGCTAACAGCTTGCAGGAGATGGTGGTGTTACTGATTAGAACATAATTTAAGAAAAAAGGAGCAGGATTCAACCAATGCAATTCCCTTAGAGACCAAAAATCAATCTATCTCAACCTTAAATGTACAAATTGAATATTCAGTCCCCTGGGGTACAGCATTAAAGATTCATAATCCTTTTCGATAAGAAATATCTCCATATCTCAGCCTTATATGATTGATTCTTTAGTGTTCTAGATTCTCTAGCCAGAGGGCATATTCGCTCAGTTTCTACCTTGTGATGACCCAAAAAAGTGTTTCAATGAGACCACCTCATTCCCTCCCAAATGGCATTGTGGATGATCCTAGAATATTTGGACTGCAGCAGTGCAAGAAGGTAGTTCACCATCATCTCAAGGGCAGCTGGGGATGGACAATAAATGCTGGCCAGCCAATGACAGCCAAATCCCATGAGTGAATTTTAAAAAAGCTATTGTTATCATAAGATACCTCCTGTAACACATCATTGTGAAAAGACCAGTTTCACTCCTTTGTAAATGGGATGCACAAGTATTTCACAAATAATTGGTGTAACTGAACAAACAGGTTTTTATGGGCTTGTTGTTTTTAGTCTAAATATTTAATTTATTGGTATACTTCACATAGAATACAGTTGAAAGCAGCAACAGATGGCTAAAACAGCAACAGCACAAAAAGTGGAATCTTCACCCTCTCAAATTGCAGCCCATCTCACCTGTCCCCAGGTAAGCAATCAAAATTCATTTACCTTCTATCCCTTTGGTATGGTTCAACAAAACGTTGTATTCGCTACCTAATATCTAATCTAGCCACAAAAAAATTAATAATATTAGAAGTACTTGCTTCTGGTGTGTGCGCATTTTAGTTCTAAATCAAACTTATTTGATGGTTTTTTTCTTCACTCAAAATGTTTTCAGTGACATTGAGATATCCAGAGCGCAGACTCCAAAACCGATTGATGTCCTAGCCAAAGAGATTGGCCTGCTTCGGTCAGAAATAGAAGCCTATGGTTGGAATAAAGCAAAAGTCAAATTATCTCCCTTGGACAGACTAAAGGAACAGCCAGATGGAAAATATGTGTTGGTTGCCGGGTAGGTACATTTTATTTTAATACCAGTCAGTATGAAGCCTTGGTGTGAATTATTTTTCAAGAATTTATGTTAGTGCTTCTAAAGTACATGTTCTAACACTTCAGTCATAGAGTCCTAGAGATGTACAGCATGGAAACAGACTCTTGGTCCAACTCATCCATGTCGACCAGATATCCTAACCTAATGTAGTCCAATTTGCCAACACTTGACCCATATCCCTTTAAACCTTTCCTATTCATATACCCATTCAGATGCCTTTTAAATGTTGTACCAGCCTCCACCACTTCCTCTGGCAACTCATTTCATAGATGCACCACCCTTTGTGTAAAAACATTGCCCCATAGGTCCCTTTTTAAATCCCCCCCCACCCCCACCCCTCAATCTAAACCTATGCCTTCTAGTTCTGGACTCCCTCGCCCCAGAGAAAAGACCTTGTCTATTTACCCTATCCATGCCTGTCATGATGTTCATAAGCCTCTATAAGGTCACCCCTCGGCCTCTGACACTCCAGGGAAAATAGCCCCAGGCTATTCAGCCCCTCCCTATAGCTCAAATCCTCCAACCCTGGCGACATCGTTGTAAATCTTTTCTGAACCCTTTCAAGTTGCACAACTTCCTTATAATGGGAAAGAAACCAGAATTGCAAACACTGTTCCTCCTTCAGGGAAGATTGAATGGGCTGGGGCTCTTTCTCCATCAAGAAGATGGAGAAAATCTACAAAGTTACAACTGGCTCATTAGGGTAGATGTGGAGATGTTTCCAGTAGTAAGACCAGAGTTGGGAATTATACATGAGAGAGTCATTAAGGTTGAATCTTATGGGATTAGGAGTAATTTATTACCCTGAATAGATGACTGGCTGATGGACAGAAGACGTAGAAACAAGATAATTTTTTTTTCTAGATGGCAAGATGTAACTAGCGGGGTGCCACAAGGTTCAGTCTGTGCTCTCCAGCTATTTACAATCTACATTAACAACTTAAATACAGGGATAGAAGGCTCTATAGCCAGATTTGTGGATAACACAAAAATAGGCTGGACGGTAAATTGCAATGAGGAAATTAGAACATTACAAATGGGTATACATAGTTTAGGAGAGTTGGTCGGAATGTGGCAGATGGATTTTAACGTGGAGAAAAGCAAGGTTATACATTTAAGCTGCAAAAATGGGAAGGCTAAATATTATTTTAATGGGGAGAGACTTTGGAATGCTTCGGTACAGAGGGATCTAAGCATAATCATTCATGAGTCACAGAACACTAGCATGCTGGTACAACAGATAATAATATGGACAAATGGAATGTTGGCTTTTATAGCTAAAGAATACAAAGGAAATGAAGCATTGTTGCAGCTATACAAGATATTGGTGAGACTGCACCTGGAGTATTGTGAGGCTTTTGGTCCTCTTATTTGGTGAAAGATGTAGTGGCATTGGAGACAGTTCAGAGGAGTTTCACTAGATTGATCCCAGAGATGAGGGCTTTGTTGTATGAAGAGATTGAACAGTTTAGGCCTATACACTCTGGATTTTAGGAGAATGAGGGGAGATCAAATTGAGGTATCAAGATGATAAAAGATGTGGATAAAATAGACGTGGAGCAGATGCTTTCTCTTGTGGGGCATTCTCGGGTGAGAGGTGATAGCCTTAGGAAACGGGGTAGCAAATTTAAAACCGAGTTGAAAAACTATTTTAAATTTAATACTACTTCTCCCAAAGAATTGTGAATCATGTGGAATTTGCTACCTTAAAGTGCGGTGGTTGCTGGGACAGTGAGGAAGTTTATGGAGGAGTTGGACAGATTTTTAATTGGTAATGGGTTGAAGGGATATGGAGAGAACGTATGAAAATTGGGGTAAGGAGTATATCAAATGCAGAGCAGACTGGATGGATCAAATGGCCTAATTCTGCTCCTATGTCTTATTAACTTGTTAATACTTCCAGTAAGGAAGTAATGAGAAGCTAATTTATTTAAGAGTAGTAAGAATGTGGAACTCACTGCTGTGTTACTAATGGCATGAATGCATTTACTGGAAAGATAGATAAGTATAATGGCAGAAAACAATTGAAAGGTAATGCTGACAATACGTTATATAATGGTTAGAGTTTTTCTTTAGCTAGATGCAATAGCGATTAAACATTTGTATCGCTATGCTCCACTTACTGCAGGCAGAAACAATTGCTTATTCACTGATTCATACCCCCTAAGGTGCTACATGCATCCTAGAACATAAGAACTAGGAGCAGGAGTAGGCTGCCCGGCCCTTCGAGCCTGCTCTGCCACTCAGCGAGATCGTGGCTAATCTTTTCGTGGACTTAGCTCCACTTACCGTGTTTTCACCATATCCCTTAATTCCTTTTATTTTTTGAATAAGTATCTACCTTAACTTTAAAAGCGATTACTGAAGTAGTGTCAACTACTTCCCTGGGCAAGGAATTCCATAGATTAACAACCCTCTCGGTGAAGAAATTCCTCCACAGTTCAGTTCTAAACATGCTTCCTCTAATCTTGAGGCCATGCCTTCTTGTCCTTGTTTCACCTAACAGTGGAAACATCCCATCTATTTCCATTTCATGGATTCTCTTCATAATTTTATATCTTTCTATAAGATCCCCCCCCCTCCCTTCTGAATTTCAATGAATATCAATCTACTCCGCTTTTCCTCATTAGCCAACCCCCTCAACTCCAGAATGAACCTTGAGAACCTCCTCGGCACTCACTCCATGCCAGTACATCCTTCCTTAAGTAAGGAGACCAAATCTGCACATAGTAGCCCAGGTGTGGCCTCACCAGCACCTTTTACAGCTGTAACATTATCTCTCTCTTTTTAAACTCAACCCCTTTAGCAATTTGCCTTACTAATTATTTATTGTACCTGTAGACCAACCTTCTGCGATTCATGCACAAGGACACCCAGGTCCCTCTGCAAATAAGCATGCTGCAACTTTTTACCATTCAAGTAATATTCTATTTTGCTGGTACTCCTACCAAAATGTATGACTTCACGTTTACTAACATTGTATTCCATCTGCCAGACCTTTTCCCACTCACTCAATGTATCTATCTATGTTCCTCAGCAAAGTTTCACAGTCCCCTGCACACTTTGCTCTGCCACTCATCTTAGTCATTGGCAATTGTGGTCCCCAACTCCAAATCATCTATATAAATTGTAAATAATTGTGGCCTCAACATCAATCTCTGAGGCACACCACTAGTCACTGATTGCTAGTCAGAATAGCACTCATTTATCCCCACTCTTTTGAGTCATAGAGTCATAGAGATGTACAGGCTTTCTGTCAGGCAACCAATCCTCTATCCATGCTACTACTCTACTCCTAACACCATGCATCCTTATCTTATGCAGCAGCCTTGTCAAAGGCCTTTTGGAAATCTAGGCACACCACATCTACTAGTTCCCCATTGTCCACCTTGCTTGAAATGTCTTCATAGAATTCCAAAAGATTTGTGAAGCATAACCTGCCATTCATGAACCCAGGCTGCTTCTGTACAATTGGACAATTTCTGTCGAGATGCCTTGCTATTTCTTCCTTGATAGTAGACTCGAGCATCTTCCCCCCCAAAGAGGTTAAGCTCACTGGTCTATAATTCCCCGTCTTTTGTCTACTTCCCTTTTTAAACAGTGGTGTTGCATTTGCTATTTTGCAATCTTCTGGGACTGCCCTAGAGTCCAGCAAATTTTGGAAAATTACTGCCTGTCCACCAGCTATTTCTCCTGCCATCACGTTTAGTACCTTGGGATGCATTCCATCAGGGCCAGGAGACTTATCTATCCTTAGCTCCATTAGCTTACCCTACACTAGCTCTTCCATAATAATAATAATTGTTTCCACGTCCTCACCTACCTGTCTCTTCATCACTTACTGGCATGTTATTAATATCCTCCACAGTGAAGACCGATGCAAAGTACCTGTGAAGTGCCTCAGCCATTTCATCATATCCCGTAACTAATTGCCTCTTCTCATCCTCTAAAAGACTAACATTTACTTAAGCCACTCTTCTTCATTTTATATATTTATAGAAACTTTTGCTATCTGTCTTTATATTTTATGCTCGTTTTTTTTTCTCATACTCTATCTTAATTTTCTTTTATAGCTCTTTTTGTGGCTTTCTGTTGACCTTCAAAGTTTTCCCAGTCTTCTAGATTCCTGCTGTTTTTGGCCACTTTGTTTTCTTATCTGTCACTTTGATAGTCTGCCTTATTTCCTCAGACACCCATGGCAGATTACCCCTCCTCTTACAGTGCTTCCTTCTCACTGGAATATACTTTACTGAGCACTTGGAAAAATTTCTTTGAAAGTCCTCCACTGCTCGTCAACTGTCGTACCATAAAGTCTCTGTTTCCAGTCTACTTTAGCCAGGTCCTCCCTTATTCTATCGTAGTCCCCCTTATTCAAGCACAGGATCCTGGTATTGGATTTTATGTTCACACTATCCAGCTGTATTTTAAATTCAGTCCAAATGGTGGAGGCTAGTACAATTGCAACATTAAGGGGCATCTGGGTGGGTATATGAATTGGAAGGGTTTGGAGAGATATGGTCCAGGTGCTGACAGGTGGGACTATATTGGGTTGGGATATCTGGTTGGCATGGAGGAATTGGACCGAAGGGTCTGTTTCCGTGCTGTAACTCTATACTGTGATCACTCCTTCCAAGGGGATCCATGACTAATAGATATGAAGCTACAATTCTTACTAACTGCAATTTAAATCTCTAGTTGCATGTTCAAAAAGAGCTAGACATAACCAAGCAAAAGGGTACAGCACAGCAGGGACATCATTGATGTTCAAACAAAAACAGAACTTGCTAGAGAAACTCAGCAGGCCTGGCAGCATCTGTGGAAACCTGTTGAGTTTCTTCAGCATTTGTCTTTTGTTTGTTTCACATTTCCAGCTTTCACAGATCTTTGTTTTATCATTGTTCTGTTAATTTTAATGATAAAGAAAACTTACATAACAAGAATGTGTATAGCAACTTTGATGTACTAAAACCACTCAGTGCTTCACAGGAGCATTGTAAAATAAAATCTGGCACTTAGCCCAACAATAAGTAGGATTAATGGAGTTTCTTATGAGAAACAAAAGGATTTAGGGTAGGAATTCCAGATCTTAGGGCCATTGGCAACTGAAGATGCAACTATCCCAATTAAAGGGGTAATTGGGATGCACAAGATGCCAGAGTTGGAGAAGCCTGGTTTTCACAATGAGTTGTAGAGGCTAGAGGAGATTAGAGAAACGAGGAGTGAAGCTACGAAGGTTTTTGAAAACAAAGGTGAGAAGTTAAAATCAAAGTGTTGCTTGACTGGGAGCCAATATAGCTCAATGAGCATGTTGATGGGTGAGCTGGATTTGATTACAGTTAGGATATGGGCAGCTGAGATTTGGGTGATGTTAAGTTAATGGAGGATAAAATCTGGCAAATAGGTGAAGAATGAATTAGGCTGGTCAATTTTAGAGACAAAAAAGGTCATGAATACCCTGAACAGGTCAACTATAAAACTGAATGCCAGACACTTCAGTGCAACCAACTTGATAATATGCCTTATAAGTGCAAGTTTAGGTGCCCAAATAGTTTTCGGGTATAAAATGAAGGTCTTGGGCTGGAGCAAAGACAAGTTAAAGTCGAGGTGTGACTGAAATGATTCATTCAAGTTCACAATGATATCTTCCTGTACTGTGCCATTGTGTCTTTCTATTAAAATGGAATTGTGTTATAAGTTTGTCCAGTTTTAATTTGATTGTCCACTGCTTTGCTGCTGATTATCGGGTATTTCGCATAACTTGAGTGAGAGAAGATGCATCAATCTTTTCACTTTTCATTCTGTATTCTTGAATCTGGTACTGATTTGCTTTTCTTGCCGTGTAATGCTAGCGTCTCAGAACATGTCAGAGAGATAGGGGACTATCTCCTCCCAACATCTACCTAATTGATTTTTGAGTGAGAAGCCAGTATAAGCTAGGAGTTTTGGTGCAAGAACAGAGAGACATATAGTGTACTTGGAATGTGTTTAAGTGGCAGGACAGCTTGAGAAGAATATTGAATCCTTGCTATTTAAACAATGCCATTGGATAAAAAGTATTAACATTATTCTAAGACGTTATAGATCTCTGATTAGTCTTTAGTTAACCTATTGTGCTCATTTCTGGATACTGGATTTTAGGGAGGATGTCAAGTTCTTGACGATACAGAAGAGACTGACTAGAATGGTACCAGGGATTGGGCTATCTGTTAGATGGAAAATAGTTAACATTAGAGCACCCTAAGAGCTAATTTTAAATCGAAGTACAGTATTAAAACAAAATCTCTATGGAAACTAATCTTAAAGTTGCATCAATATAGAGCATGAGGTATTGGAAGATTTATAACTAAAATTTCTGTGCCACTAACAGGCACCCCTTTTACAAACTTAATGTTTCAAAGCGCAGTACAGATGATTATATACATTTTTGAAGTGCAGTCACAATTGTAATGTTGAAATTGTGCAATTAGTTTGCATGACAAACTCCTACAAACAATACAGTGCCTCATAACGTTTTCCTAGAGATGTTGGTTCAAGGATAAACATGTAGCTAGCAAGAATTAACTTGCCCTTTGAATTATTTAATGAGATCTTTCATGCCGACCTGAGAAAGCAGATGAGGCTCAGTTTAACATTTCATTTGAAAGAACAGAACAGCACTTTGTTTCAGTACTGCGCTGAAGTGTCAGCCAAGATTTGGTACCTGGAGTTCGTTGTTCTTTCTTTTGCTCTGCGTATCCCTCTCCTCTTCCCTCTCTCTCCCTTTTTGCAGTCAATCCAGACATTAATTGTCACGTCTAATTTTTAATCATTTCTAGTTCTACCTTCCCTTGCTGGCATAAACCACCGTTGTTACTTCACTACTGCTAATCTGCATCTTTGAGCTATTTGCTTTCTCCTGCAACTGAAATGAAGTGCAGAGGAGATACGGAAGTGACTTCATTGGGTGTCTCCCAAACAAGTCAATACCTAGACTTTTGATGCTGTAATTGCTCAATTTGCAAAGTATGTGAGTAACTTCTATGTTTTATTTTTACAGAATTACACCAACTCCTCTAGGAGAGGGGAAGAGTACAGTGACAATGGGATTGGTTCAAGCTTTAGCAGCCCATCTGGGTATTAATGCCTTTGCTTGTGTGCGGCAACCATCTCAGGGACCAACATTTGGTGTTAAAGGTAACCAGCTTATAATAAATTTTGCTAATAAGAATGGAGTACATTAATCTGATTTTATAGAGTAAATAATGTGGAGTAGTTCATTTACCAGATAGGCATGAATGATTCAATCTGAGTAATACAACCCAAGTAGCAGTTTCTTTGGATCTTCTGCTTACATTTTAGTGTGTCTGGAGAACCTTGCTTTTGAAGATATTACTGTAGTTCTACGGTTCAAAAGTAAGTTTGCTGTTTACCTTGCAAAGAAATAAAATTGATGCTAGTTATCTCAGCAATGTCTACATTGATTGAGCTTTAGATGGATATTTTGTAATGTATTCTTGTCGAAAGTTGTGGTTTCAAGGTTTGTTCCGTAGATTTGACTGAAGCTCCCAGCACAGACAGAAGGAATGCTGAACTGTCATGACTAGCATCTTGTTGGGATGCAAACCCAACACCATAACTACTCCCTCAGATGGACCTAAAAGAGCCCATGCATTATTTGAAGATGATCATTGGTATTTTCTCTGGTGGTCTGAGTAATATTTATGCCTCGCCAAAAGAGATTATTTAATTTATTTGTTGTATGAGGGAACCTACTCTTCAGAAATTAGCTGCCATGTTTTCATTTTTTAATTCACCCATGGGACATGCGTGTTGCCAGCTGGCCAGCATTTATTGTTCACCACTAGTTGCTCTTGAGAAGGTGGTGATGAGCTGTCTTTTTGAATTGCTGCAGTTCATGTGTTGTAGGTACACCCATAATACTGCTAGGGAAGGAATTCCAGGATTTTGACCCAGGAACAGTGAAGGAACGCTGATACATTTCCAAGTCAGGACAGTGAATGGCTTGGAGGGGCACTTGTAGGTGCTGGTTTTGCCATTTATCTTCTGCCCTTCTGGATGGAAGTTTGTCGATTTATCTGAGGATTTTTGGCAAATTGCTTCAGTGCACCGTGTTGATGATATACACTGCTGCTGTGGAGTGCCAGTGGTTGAGGGAGTGAATGTGGTGCTAATCAAGTGGGCTGTTTTGTGCTGAATGATCTTAGGCTTCTTGAGTTTTTTAGAGCTGCACTCATCCAAGCAAGTGGGGAATATTCCATCACAAGGGAAGGCAATGGCTTAGTGCTGTTATTACTAGACTGTTAATTCAAAGACCCAGGTAATATTCTGGGAACTTGGGTTCAAATCATGTCGCAGCAGATGGTGTAATTTGAATTCAATAAACTCTGGAAGTAAGAGTCTCATGATGGCCATGAATCCATTGTCGATTGTTGGAAAAACCCCATCTAGTTTGCTAATATTCTTTAGGAAAGGAAACTGCCATCCTTACCTGCTCTGGCCTACATGTGACTCTGGACCCACAGCAATGTGGTTGACTCTTAATTACCCTGTGAGCAATTAGGGATGGGCAATAAATACTGGCTTGGCCAGCAATGCCATCATCCTGGGAATGAATAAAAGGAATACACTGACTTGTGCTTTGTAGTTGGTGGGTATACTCTGGAGAGTCAGGAAGTGAGTTACTTGATGTTGGATTCCGAACCTCTGACCGACTCCTGAAGCTACTGTTTATTTGGCCAGTCTAGTTCAGTTGCTGGTCAATGGTAACCCTCAGGATATTGATAGGCGATTCAGTGATGGCAACATATTGAATTACAGTGAGCTGTGGTTGTTTTTTTTTTGTTCTTTTGTTTTGTGGGATATGAATGTTGCCAGCATTTATTGCTTGTCCCAAGTTGCCTTTGAGAGGGTGGTGATGATCTGCCTTCTTAAACTGCTACAGTCCACCTGCTGTGAGTTGACCCACAATGCTTTTAGGGAGGGAATTCCAGGTTATTGACCCAGCGACAGTGAAGGAATGGTGATATATTTTCAAGTCAGGATGGTGAGTGCTTGGAGGGAACTTGTACGTGAAGGTGTTCCCATGTATCTGCTGCCCTTGACCTCCGAGATGGAAGTGGTTGTGGGTTTGGAAGGTGTCTGAGGATCTCTGAATTACTGCAGTGCATCTTGTAGATAGTACACACTGCTACTATTGAGCGTCAGTGGTGGAGGGTGTGAATGAAGTGCCAATCAAGCGTGCTGTTTTGTCCTGGATGGTGTCCAGCTGCTTGTGTTGTTGGGGCTGAACTCATCTAGGCAAGTGGTGAATATTCCATCACACTCCTGACTTTTGCCTCATAGATAATGGAATATTTGAGTAAGAAGGTGTTACTTGCTGCAGTATTCCTGCGCTTATAGCCAGGACTCTATTTCTGGTGAGTCCATTTGAATTTCTAGATCAGTGGTGCTGGAAAAGCACAGCAATTCAGGCAGCATCCGAGGACAGGCAAAATCGACGTTTCGGGCAAAAGCCTTTCACCAGAACCACTGATCCAGAATCTGGTTTCCAGCATCTGCAGTCATTGTTTTTACCCATTTGAATTTCTAGTCAATAGCAACCTCCCCAGGATGTTGATAATGGAGGATTCAGTAATGGTAACACCACTGAATGTCAAGGAACAGTAGTTAGATGTTATTGGTGATGGTCACAGCCTGGCATTTGTGTGGCATGAATGTTACTTTCCATTTGTCAGCCCAAGCCTTGGATTATCTTGTTGCGATTGAACTTGGACTACTCCAGCTTCTGCGCATTTGCATATGGTGCTGAACATTGTGCAATCATCAGCGAATGTACCCACTTGTGACTTTATAATGGAAGGAAGGTGATTGGAGCAACTGAAGATGGTTGGTCCTAGGACACTACCCCTGCAAAGATTTTGTGGAGCTCATGATTGACTTCCAACAACCATGAACATCTTCCTGTCTGCCAGGTATGACTCTTAACCAGTGGATAGTTGCACCCAAACCCATTGATTTCAGTTTTGCTTGGGCTCCTTGATACCACACTACGTCAAACGCAGCTTTGATGTCAAGGGCTATCACACTCACCTCACCTCTGGGATTCAAGTTTTTTGTTTTGTCCATTTTGAACCAAGGCTTCAATGAGGTCAGAGCTGAGTGACACTGGCTGAACCCAAACTGGGTATTGCTGAGCAAGTACTGCTTGATAGCACTGTTGAAGACACTTTCCATCACTTTACAGATGATCGACGCTAGAGTGATGGGGCAATAATTGGATGTGTCCTTTTTTTTTTAAATGTACAGGACATACTTAGGCAATTTTCCACATTGTCTGGTAGATGCCATTGTAACTGTAATGGAAGAACTTGGCTTGGGGAGCTACAAAATTTGGAGCACAATCTTCAGTGTTGTTTGCTGGAATGTTGTCAGCGCCTATAGACTTTGCATTATCCAGTGCCACCAACTGTTTCTTGATATTATGTGGAGTGAATTGAATTGGCTGAGGACAGTTATCTGTAATGCTGTGGACCACTGGTGGTGGCCAAGATGGATCTTCCACTCAACACTTCTGGCTAAAGATTGCTGCAAATGCCTCAGCCTTATTTTTTGCACTGATGTGCTAGGCTTGTCCATCATGGAGGATGGGAATATTTGTGGAACCACCTCCTCTAGTGTGTTGTTTAATTGTCCACCACCATTCACAGTTGGATGTGGCAAGACTGCGGAACTTAGGTATGATCTGTTGGCTGTGGGATTGCTTAGCTCTGTCTATTCCTTACTGCTTATATTGTTTGGCATGCAAGTAGTCCTGTTTTGTAGCTTCACCAGGTTGATATCTCATATTCAGGTCTGCCTGGTGTTGTTCCTAGCATGCCCTCCTGCACTCTCCATTGAACCAAGGTTGATGCTCTGGGTTGATGAAGGTGGTTGAGAGGGCAACATGCCGGGCCATGAGGTTACAGATTGTGCTAGAGTACAATTCTGCTGCTGTTGATGTCCCACAGATGCCCATTTTAATCAGCTTGATCTGTAGTACTGATGCCGAGCCACTCTTGGTAGTGGATATTGAAATTGCCCAACCAGAGTGCATTTTGTGCCCTTCTCATCCTCCATGCTTCCTCCAAGTGCTGTTCAACATGTAGGAGTATCAATTCATCAGCTGAGGGAGGGTGGTACATGATAAACAGGAGGTTTGTTTGCCCATGTTTAACCTGAAGCTATGTGACTTCATGGGACCTCGGGGTCCAAGTTGAAGACTCCCAGAGCAACTCCTTCCCAACTGCATACTATTAGAGTCATAAAGATGTATAGCATGGAAACAGATCCTTTGGTTCAACCTGGCCATGCTGACCAGATATCCCAACCCAATCTAGTCCCACCTGCCAGCACCTGGCCCATATCCCTCTAAACCCTTCCTATTCATATACCCATCCAAATGCCTCTTAAATGTTGCAATTGTACCAGACTCCACCACATTCTCTGTCAGCTCATTCCATACACGTACCACCCTCTGCATTAAAAGGTTGCCCCTTAGGTCTCTTTTATATCTTTCCCCTCTCACCCTAAACCTATGCCCTCTAGTTATGGACTCCCCGACCCCAGGGAAAAGACCTTGTCTATTTATCCTATCCGTGCCCCTCATAATTTTGTAAACCTCTATAGGGTCACCCCACAGCCTCTGACGCTCCAGGGAAAGCAGCCCCAGCCTGTTCAACCTCTCCCTGTAGCACAGATCCTCCAACCCTGGCAACATCCTTGTAAATCTTTTCTGAACCTTTTCAAGTTTCACAACACCATTCCGATAGGAAGGAGACCAGAATTACACACAATATTCCAACAATGGCCTAACCAATGTCCTGTACAGCCACAACATGACCTTCCAACTCCTGTACTCAATACTCTGACAAATAAAGGGAAGCATACCAAATGCCGCCTTCACTATCCTATCTACCTGTGACTCCACTTTCAAGGAGATATGAATCTGCACTCCAAGGTCTCTTTGTTCAGCAACACTCTCTAGGACCTTACCATTAAGTGTATAAGTCCTGCTAAGATTTACTTTCCCAAAATGCAGCACCTCTCATTTATCTGAATTAAACTCCATCTGCCACTTCTCAGCCCGTTGGCCCATCTGGTCCAGATCCTGTTGTAGTCTGAGGTAACCCTCTTCACTGTCCACTACACCTTACACCTCCAATTTTGGTGTCATCTGCAAACTTACTAACTGTACCTCTTATGCTCACATCCAAATCATTTATGTAAATGACAAAAAGTAGAGGGCCCAGCACCGATCCTTGTGGCACTCCACTGGTCACAGGCCTCCAGTCTGAAAAACAACCCTCCACCACCACCCTCTGTCTTCTACCCTTGAGCCAGTTCTGTATCCAAATGGCTAATTCTCCCTGTATTCCTTGAGATCTAACCTTGCTAATCAGTCTCCCATAGGGAACCTTGTCGAACGCTTTACTGAAGTCCATATAGATCACACCTACTGTTCTGCCCTCACCAATCTTCTTCGTTACTTCAAAAAGCTCAATCAAGTTTGTGACATGATTTCCCACACACAAAGCCATGTTGACTATCCCGAATCAGTCCTTGCCTTTCCAAATACATTCTGGATTAGTGGGGCTGGAAAAGCACAGCAGTTCAGGCAGCATCCGAGGAGCAGCAAAACCGACGTTTTGGGCAAAAGCCCTGTATTCCTCATGAAGGGCTTTTGCCCGAAATGTTGATTTTACAGCTCCTCGGATGCTGCCTGAACTGCTGTGCTTTTCCAGCCCCACTAATCTAGAATCTGGTTTCCAGCGTCTGCAGTCATTGTTTTTACCTTTCCAAATACATGTACATCCTGTCCCTCAGGATTCCCTCCAACAACTTGCCCTCCACCGAGGTCAAGCTCATCGGTCTATAGTTCCCTGGCTTGTCTTTACCGCCGCCCTTAAACAGTGGCACCAGGTTTGCCAACCTCCAGTCTTCCGGCACCTCACCTGTGACTATCGATGATACAAATATCTCAGTAAGAGGCCCAGCAATCTCTTCTCTAGCTTCCCACAGAGTTCTCGGGTACACCTGATCAGGTCCTGGGGAATTATCCACCTTTTAACCGTTTCAAGACATCCAGCAATTCCTCCTCTGTAATCTGGACATTTTGCAAGATGTCACCATCTATTAGTGCTACTGAGACTTTATAAAGTTCTGGTTAGGCCCCATTTGGAGTACTGTGTCCTGTTTTGGTCCCCACACCTCAGGAAGGACATACTGGCACTGGAGCGTGTCCAGCGGAGATTCACACGGATGATCCCTGGAATGGTAGGTCGAACATATGAGGAACGGCTGAGGGTCCTGGGATTGTATTCATTGGAGTTTAGAAAATTAAGGGGAGATCTAATAGAAACTTATAAGATAATACATGACTTGGAGGGGGTGGACGCTAGGAAATTGTTTCCGTTAGGCGAGGAGACTAGGACCCGTGGACACAGCCTTAGAATTAGAGGGGGTAAATTCAGAACAGAAATGCGGAGACATTTCTTCAGCCAGAGAGTGGTGGGCCTGTGGAATTCATTGCCACAGAGTGCAGTGGAGGCTGGGACGCTAAATGTCTTCAAGGCAGAAATTGATAAATTCTTGATGTCACAAGGAATTAAGGGCTACGGGGAGAATGCGGGTAAGTGGAGTTGAAATGCCCATCAGCCATGATTGAATGGCGGAGTGGACTCGATGGGCCGAATGGCCTTCCGCTCCTATGTATTATGGTCTTATGGTCTTATTTCCCTACAGTCTATATCTTCCATATCCTTTTCCACAGTAAATTCTGATGCAAAATATTCATTTAGTATCTCCCCCATTTTCTGTGGCTCCACACAAAAGCCGCCTTGCTGACCTTTGAGGGGCCCTATTCTCTCCTTTGTTACCCTTTTGTCCTTAACATATTTGCAAAAACCCTTTGGATTCTCCTTAATTCTATTTGCCAAAGCTATTTCATGTTCCCATTTTGCCTATCAATGTTTGGAAAGTTAAAATCCCCTACCATAACTACCCTATTATTTCTTACAGATAGCTGAGATCTCCTTACAAGTTTGTTTCTTAATTTCCTTCTGACTATTGGGGGAGGGCTCTATAATACAATCCCAATAAGGTGATTATCCCTTCCTTATTTCTCAGTTCCACCCAAATAACTTCCCTGGATGTATTTCCGGGAATATCCTCCCTCAGCACAGCTGTAATGCTATCCTTTATCAAAAATACCACTCCCCCTCCTCTGTCGCCTCCCTTTCTATCCTATCCTGGAACATTAAGCTGCCAGTCCTGCCCATCCCTGAGCCATGTTTCCGTAATTGCTGTTATCCTAGTCCCATATTCCTAACCATGCCCTGAGTTCATCTACCTTCCCTGTTAGGCCCCTTGCATTGAAATAAATGCAGTTTAATTTATTAGTCCTACCATGTCCCTGCCTGCCCTGACTGTTTGTCCTACCCCCCACCTTACTAGTTTAAATCTTCCCAAGCAGTTCTAGCAAATTTCGCTGCCAGTTTATTAGTCCCCTTCCAATTTAGGTGCAATCCATCTTTGTTGTACAGGTCATGTCTACCCCAAAAGAGATTCCAATGGTCCAAAAATGTGAATCATTCTCCCATACACCAGCTCCTCAGCCATGCATTCATCTGCTCTCTCCTCCTCCTATTCATGCCCTGTCTCGCTCGTAGCACTGGGAGTAATCCAGATATTACTACCCTTGAGGACCTCCTTTTTAAATTTCTGCCTAACTCTGTAACCTCCCTTCAGAATCTCGACCTTTTCCCTTTCTATATCATTGGTTCCAATGTGGGCAATGACCTCCTGCAGGCTTCTCTCCCCCGTGAGAACATTCTTCACCCTCTCTGAGACATCCTTGATCCTGGCACCAGGGAAATGACACACCTCTCTGCTGGCCACAGAAAGGTCTGTCTGTACCTCTGACTACAGAATCCTTTAACACAATTGATCTCTTGGAAGCCAGCATATCCTTCGTTGCATTAGAGCTAGTCTCAATACCATAAACTTGGCTGTTCATGCTATGTTCTCCTGAGAATCCATCACCCCCTACATTTTCCAAAACACCATACCTGTTTGAAATGGGTATATCCACAAAAGACTTGTGCTCCAGCTGCCTATCTCTCTCACCCTTCCTGGAGTTAACCCATCTATGTGACTGTATCTGAGACTTTTCCCCCTTCTTATAACTGCCATCCATCACATACTGTTGCTGTTGCAAATTCCTCATCGCTTCTATCTGTGTCTCCAACCGATCCACTCGATCTGATAAGATTCACATCGAACAGCATTTATAGCCATCTCCGACATCTACTGACATATCCGCTGGTGGGGCGAGATATAATCAGGGATGGTGATGCTGGTGTCTGGGATGTTGTCTGTAAGATAAAATTCCATGAGTGTGACTATCAGGTTCTTGCTTGACTAGGCTGTGAGATGGTTCTCCTAATTTTGGCACTCTCCCTCAGATGTTAATAAGGAGTTTGCACGGTTGGCAGGGCTATTTTTGCTGTTGCCATTTCCAGTGCCTAGGTATGTTCCATCTAGTTTCATTTCTTTGAGACTTTGTAGCAATTGCTTGAGTATGAAGTAATATATAGGCCAGACCTACAGAGAATGACAGATTTCCTTCCCTAAGAGACATTAGAGAACCAGATGGGTTGCTCCGACAATCGGCAGTGCTGTTATGGTCATTGGTAGATTCTTAAGTCTAGTTTTTTTTCTATTATTGAATTCAGATTCCACGATCTGCCATGGTGATGTTCGGACGCAGGTCCCCAGAAATGAACTGAGTTTCTGGATTAATTCGCCTATTCCTGATGAAGGGCTTTTGCCCGAAACGTCGATTTCCCTGCGTGACCTGACCACTCTAATCCAGTTTCTGGATTAATAGTCCAGTCCCAGTGATAAAACCATGCAAGATCACTTCCCCTGTAAGATTGTCCCTTTTTGGAAATGGTCATTGCCTGGCAATTGTGCGGTGCGAATGTTCATTGCCACTTGTTCTAATATAATCATATATTGTAGATATATAGTCAAGTTGTGGGCAGACCACCTTCTTGAATCTCTATAGCAATGCGATACAAACCACTAGGGCAGTTGAATCAGCAAAGCTGATCAGAGCTTAATTACATGGAGGCCAGATTGGGTAAGGATAGCAGTTTTGCTTTCCCAAGGGAATTTAGTGATGCCATTGGATTTTTGAGACTGCAACAGCTTTATGATAACTTACTGACACTATCTTGTCTTTCGAGATTTAAAAGTTAATACGAAAACAGAAATTGCTGGAGAAAAGATATTTTGATTCAAGTAACCCTTCTTCAGAACTGATAGTAGTTACGCAAAGGTGATCTTTATAAGAGTGGGGGTTATCGGGACGGTGTAGGGGAGGAGAAGGAATAAACAAATAGGTGGATTTGGAGCTCCGAGAGAAGGTAAGTTAGGAAGGCAAAGGATGGTTGATAATGAGCTTGGGAAAGAAAAGTTGATAATGGATACCAAGAGTAGGTGAAAATAGGTTGGCTGTGCCAAAAGCAGTCCATGCCTCGACAAGACCTGAGTATAGGTAAAGAATGTGGAAGGTGGTGTTCAGGCTGTAAAATTATTGAATTTGATATTGAGTCCAGAAAGCTGAGGATCCCCAAGTGGAAGATGAGGTGCTGTTCTTCTGGCTTGCAAAGCCTTGCTGGAATGCGGCAGCAAGCCTGAGACAGAACTGTTGGCCAAGAAACAGTGGGCTGTTGAAGTGGTAAACAGCTGGAAGCTTGGGGCCATTTTTATGGACAGAGCCATTTGGGGCCATTTTTATGGACAGAAAATTAGACTGGATGACCAGTTCACAGAATATCTGATATTCTGTGAACTGGTCATCCAGTCTAATTTTCTTCTCCCCAGTGTAGACCAGATTGTGCCAGTGAACTCTGTAGTCTAGATTGAGTGGAGTGGAGTGCAGGTAAACCGTAGCTTTACCTGGAAGATGTATGTGGAGCCTGGATAGTGAGGAAGTAAATGGGCAACTGTTGCATTTTCAACACAGCCAATCGAGTTTCACTAATCATGCTTCCCGTTGCTGTGTACTTTCCTTCCCTTGCTCACGATCAATCATCCCCTTGTCTGTCTAACTTTCTCCATCTCCACCTATCTGCTTACTCCTTTTGTCCCCACATTCTGTTATCAACATAAATATCACCTTTTCCAAATTACTATCCGTTCTGAAGAAGCATCACTGCATATGAAATGTTAACTCTTTCTATCAATAAATACTGCCAGACCTGCTGAGTTTCTCCAGGAGTTTGTTTTTGGTTTCAGATCTTCAGCATCCACAGTTTTTTTTTGTTTTATATAAAAGTTGGTGTTCTCTGTAAATTATTAGTTCAGATAACTGGATTATTAGTTAAAACTAATCAGTAGCATTACATTATTGTCACTATTAGCCAGAACACAGTCTAATCCAAAAGATGATTCTTCAGCATTTCTTCACTTTTGACCTGCGAGTGCCATTAAAGTCTTTGGAGTGTGGTTTGAATCAGTAACCTCTGATGTGCACTACCAAGTGAAGATTTACAATTCAACCAATTAATATAACCACTCCACTTGTATGTAATGTAATTAAACAGATGGGAAGCCAGTTTTGAAATTCAATATAAGTAAAGTGATGATTGTCTTTGTCTTTGAATAGGTGGAGCTGCAGGTGGTGGATATGCACAGGTCATCCCTATGGAAGAGGTAAAAGAACAGAAATTCTAATCATTTCAGTTGTTCATCAGCTGGTGTCATCCCTTTCCCATAGAGCAAAGTTATGAAAAAAAGAGATTTGTATACAACATATAGAATTAGCAAAATGCAAGTTGACTATTTGACCCAGTTGAAGTTTGCTACTCTTTAACTGCATCTTGTATTTCATCCTTCCCTAATAACAGATACTACTTTCCTCTGCTCCTTATCTAGCTTCCCCTTAAGCGTATTTGTTTTTTGTCTCAACTACCACACTATAGCAAGTTCTACATTTCCATCAATCTCTGAATTTCTGATTAATTTCTTTGGTGCTTCCATATACTTTTTCATGCTTATCTACCTAACACTAGGTTTTGCAATTGATGGGAGTTGCTTAGGTACATATGATGCAATCAATGCAAAAATGAACCTGATAAAATGTGAGTCTTCAACTCATTTTCATTCATTATGTTAAAATGGACTTCCATAAAGTGGTTTAATCACATTGTTTCTCACATTACAGTTTAACCTCCATCTAACCGGGGACATTCATGCAATTACAGCTGCTAATAACTTGTTGGCAGCAGCTATTGATGCAAGAATTTTGCATGAAGGCAGTCAGTCAAACCAGGTGAGCTGGGAAATTGGCTTTTTTTTTTGATCAGCATAGTTTTTGACTCGATAATAAGGAGTTACAATGTTTAAATTTGCAATACTAAATTAAGACAATGAAGTGTTAATTTGTCATCTTTCCAGGCTTTGTATAATCGTTTGGTTCCCACTATAAATGGAAAGAGAAACTTTTCTTCCATCCAGCTTGCTCGGTTAACAGTAAGTAAAGCATTTTTAATTTTCAGTCGTTACCCCAAGTTTTTAATTTTAAGTTAATTCTGTTCTGCAAACTATCATTGAACAAACCGTTTATAAGAAGTGGTACCAGGGCTGGTTGTGTATAGGCTGCGTTTTTATTCTCTTTGAATTTAGAAGATTTAAGGGCAATCTATTTGAAGTGTTACAAGATGTTCAGAGAAATTATTCTCTCTGGTGAATGTGTCTAAGATAAGTGAGAATAAAATGAAAATTGATGTCAATGTCACAAAGCACTTTCTCATTTTAAATTTTTAATGACTGCGGCTATCTATGACTCTTTCCCCAAAAAGGCAGTTGATACTGGAAGTTAATTGAAAATGTCAAGCTCAAGACTTGATTGACTCATTGATTATGACTATTAGGATTGCAGGTCCATGTTGGATTAAGATTCTGAATTGAATGGTGGAGCAGATTTGAGGGACTCTGTGACCATCTGCTGTTTCTATTATTTCACACCTTGGAATTGTTTGTACTCATCTATGAGATGAAGCTAACAATTATTGCCCGTCATTAATTTCCTTTCAGGAGGTAATGATAATCTGCATTCCATGTGGTGTTTGCATACGTGTAATATTGTTAGAGGAGGATTTCCAGGACTTTGATCCAATAACAGTGAAAGAACAGTACTATAATTCCAATTCAGGATGGTGTATAGCTTGGAGGGGAACTTTCAGGTAGCAGTCTCCGTTTGTCTACTGCCCTTGCCGTTTAGGTGATTGAGGTTGTGGGTTTGGAAGGATTCTGAAGAGCCAGGGTGAGTTGTTGCAGTGCCTCTTATAATTGGTACACACTGTTGTCATTGTGCATTGATGATGGAGGATTTGAATATTGAAGATGTTTGGTGAGGTACCAGTCAAGTAAACATGCTTTTTCTGGATAGTGCTGAGCAACATGGGGGTTGTTGAAACTGCACTCATCTGCACAAGTGAAGAGTATTCATCTCGATTTGATGTGTCTTGAGGATTCACACTTGGGCTTTGTGGAATCAGGAGATGAGTTACTTGCTGCAGATTTCTCAGCCTATGACCTGCTCTTAGTGTTGTCTTACTCACATGCCTGACTCAATTCAGCTTCTGGTCAGTGGTAGTCTCTGAATGTTAACCCCCAAGATGCCAATAATAAAGGATTCTGTGTAGGTAATATCATTGAAAATCAAAGGGTGATGATTACGTTTTCTGTTTGTGATGGATATTCCCTGGCACTTTTATGCCTACATGGTATTATCATGTATCAGCCCCCAACTTGGATGTTGTCCAGATCTTGTTACGTATGCACATGTTGTGTCAGATGCTGAAGCAGTCCAAATGGTGTTGAACATCGTGCAGTCATCCTCACCTCCACCCTTATTGTTGAAGGAAGATCATTGATGAAGTAGCTGAGCGTGTTTGGGCCGAAGGAACCATCCTAAGGAACTCCTACTGTGATGTCCTTTGGCCAAGATGATTGGCCTCCAACAATCACAGTCCTCTTTCCTTTTACCAATGAGAGTTTCCTCCTCAGTTTCCATTGATAATCAGTTTTGCTTTGGCTCCTTAATCCTTAATCAAATTTCATCGAATCTTGCCTTGGTATCAAGGACATTCGCCCTTATTTTTTTTTCCCCTCTGGAATTCACCTCTCTTGTCACCATTAGGACCAAGGCTATAACGAGGCTCGGAGTGTAGTGGTGTTGTCATAGCCTACACTAAGCATCAGTGAGCAGATTATCGTTGAGGGAATGGCCCTTGATAACACTGACACTATTCTTCATTTCTGGATCAGTGGAGATTTCTGGAGATTTCGCTGCTCATTGGATGCTGCCTGAATTGCTGTGCTCTTCCAGCACCTCTGATCCAGAATCTGGTTTCCAGCATCTGCAGTTATTGTTTTTACCACTATTCTTCATTTGCTGATTGAGAACAGGCATGGTAATTCACCAAGTTGCATTTGTTCTGCTTTTTGTGCACAAGATCTTCTTGGGCAAATTTACTTGTTGTGTAGATGAAAGTATTAGAGATGAGCTGGATGGCTTGACTAGGAACAAGATTAGTTCTTCAGTAATCGTACTGGAGTGAGACCCATCTTCTTTATCAATAATCTGTCCAATTTTTGTGTCACCTGCAAATTTCGTAGTTTCCCCATTTAAGTTTGCATCATTAATATATGCCACAAACAGCAAGAGACATAAAACAGATCCCTGTGGAGCACCACGGCTCCCATTTCCAAAAACATCCTTAGACCAAAACCTTTTGTTTCCTGTCACCTGAGCCAGTTTTCAATCAAATTGACACATTCTCCTGTATTCCATACAGGTTTTTTTATTTGCTGTTTGACATGTAAGACCTTGTCAAATATCTTATTAAAATCCACTACAATACAATCTATCACATCCATTACAATACCCTCATCAATTCTCCTGGTTACTTTCTCAAAAAATTCAATTAAGTTTGGAAGACAGGACCTTCCCTTAACAAAATCATGGTGCATATTTCTGATTAATCAGTTCCTGTCCAAGTAACAATTAATCCTGTGTCTCAATATCAATCCCGGTAATTTGTCTATCACTGAAGTCAGACTGACTGCTCTATAATCATTTGGCCTATCCATTGCACCCTTTTTAAATTATGGTACATGAAACAAGTCATTGCAAGCAGGTTCTCTCACATTACAGGTGAGTAAAGTGATGCACGTTAGCTTGTATAATGTAATAATTATATTTATTACCACACCCTTTTTACTTTATGTATGTTCATTTTCTTACTATTAAAAAGAATAGTTTTTGTACATCTGGCACATCATAAAACTGATCCTGGACATTTTGGACCAATTGCAAAGAAGAGGTTTTTTTTGAATATTTGTATTTATTTTACATGGTAGACTCGCAGGAAAGGCTTGTTAGGTAGTCCTGTGTGAATATGCTATCTGATAAATTGTTGTGGTTCTGTTCGCCAAGCTGGGAATTTGTGTTGCAAACGTTTCGTCCTCTGTCTAGGTGACATTCTCAGTGCTTGGGAGCCTCCTGTGAAGTGCTTCTGTGATGTTTCCTCCGGCATTTATAGTGGTTTGTCTCTGCTGCTTCTGGTTGTCAGTTCCAGCTGTTCGCTGCAGTGGCCGGTATATTGGGTCCAGGTCGATGTGTTTGTTGATGGAATCTGTGGATGAGTGCCATGTCTCTAGGAATTCCCTGGCTGTACTGTTTGGCTTGTCCTATAATAGTAGTGTTGTCCCAGTCGAACTCATGTTGCTTGTCATGACCCGAGCTACAAATCTTTTCAAACTTTGATCTGATAAATTGCCTGATAGATGGCACCCCATCTATTGTTTCTTTTAGTGTCAGTGAATTAAATTGAATTGATCGTTCCAAGGAAGGAAATATTATTCTTGGAGTGGATACATTACACATTCAGCACAATGGTAAAAACCAAAAGAACTGTGGATGCTGAAAATCAGAAACAAAAACAGGTATTACTGGAAAAGCTCAGCAGATCTGGCAGCATCTGTGGAGTGAAATCAGAGTTAACGTTTCACGTCCAATGACTCTTCCTCAGAACTGATGATAGCTAAGAAAAAGTTGGTCTTTATGCAGAAGATAGAACGGGGAGAGGGAGGTAAGGAGCAAACAGTAGGTAGGGATAGAGCCCAAAGAGAGGAGAAGAGTTGGATTGACAAAGGACTGGAAAATGATCAGCATAGGAGGATGAATAGCTACTAATGGGGACTCCTTTGTCTGTCTAACTGTTCTTTCTCTTTCTTTTGGCTCCATCTCCACCTATCATTAACTCCTTACCCTTTCCTCCCACGCTAATTTCTGCATAAAAAAACAACTTTTTCCTAGTTACCATCAATTCTGAGGAATGGTCACTGGACCTGAAGTGTTCTAATTCGTCTCCACAGATGCTGCCAGATCTGCTGAGCTGCTTCAGTACAATGGTAACATGGACTCAAAGGACTATGGTGGCAAGATGCAGAGTATGAGCTTGTATTCCTTGAGCATAGGAACCTTCAAAGTGATTTAATGATATTTCAAATTCTCCAAAACATTTGCTGAGCTAGTTAGGCAAGTTTATTCGTTCCCTGCAAGTCCACAACAGTGAGACACAACCTTTAGAGCTAGGTTTTTCAGGGCTGATAGTAGACACCAGCGTCATTCAAGGAATGCTTTCTCTGAGAAAACTGTTGAATCTAGTTACTTGAAAAGTTCAAGCCTGAGATTGACTGACCAATTCCTGTTAGATATTGATGTTATAATATCTGAAAGCAAGGTGAATAAATAGTTTTATAGTAAAGATCATATACGATCTGTTCAATGTGCTCTCATGTTCCAGCTGTGATATAAGTTCTAGGCTGATATGGTACAGCCCATCAGATAGCACTTATCCCACGCCTTGTCCTAATAAATTGTATTTTAACTTGTAATATTAGTTCAAACATCTTGGTTAAATATAATAATCTGTTCCATTTACTTTGTGACTGGAGCTGAACTGATTTAGTTATAATGTACACCTGATTGCTTGCTTTTTGAATTTCTGTCAATTAGGTTTTGTGTAAAGAAAAAATGCTTACACATAGTAGAGACACTGATCTATGACAATCAGCTGAGTTTCACAATATTTGTCTTTTCCACTGCAGCGACTAGGGATCCAGAAAAAGGACCCCCGTCAGTTGGCACCAGAAGAAGTCTCAAAATTTGTTCGTTTGGACATTGATCCATCTACAATTACCTGGCAACGAGGTGAGAGATTTTTTAAAAGCTAACATTAAATTTTTTGTTTCATTAGAGACAGGTGAAATGATTAGAGGGGAGAATTATCTCATTTTGTGAAATGATTTACTAGCTTTAAAATCAAAGGAGGATGGTGATTGGAATTGCTGAGTAACTATTATTCCAGTATGTATCAGCCCTCCACTGTATGAATGGGAGGAAAATCCAGCAAATAGACTGTTGGAATAGTGTGAAATGATCCAAAGTTCAAGGTTTGTAGCTCAGGTTGAGATTTAGGGTGTAGGTTTGCTCGCTGAATAGAAGGGACTACATTGAGAAAGCCAATGCACTACTCGCAGACACCAACACCTACCAATAGGTGGCGCTAGACCTGACCCCACAACTAGGAAACAAAATTACATATCTCCTAAGAAAATTGCACAATTCCAGACAATTAAACAAGACAGAATTACAGAAAATGAAACCCGACGGGACCAACGCCCCATGATTCTACGGACTACCAAAAATCCATAAACCAGGAGCCTCCCTCAGACCTATAGTTGCACTACCCGAACACCAACTTACATACTGGCCAAAGAACTACACGCAATACTGAAATACCTAGTAGAAGAGTCACAGCACTCCATCCATTCCACCCATGAATTCCTAAAAATCATCAAAAACACTAAAATAGAGGAAGACGAAGCAATGATCTCATTCGACATAACAGCACTGTTCACCTCCATCAACATCGACCTGGCAAAGGAAACGCTTACCACACTTTTAGAAGAGACCATCACACACACACACACCAACCACCATCAATCACATTACCAACGAAAACATCATGAAGCTAGTGGATCTGTGCCCCACCACCCACTTCACTTTCAACAACATAGTCTACAAACAAACCAACGACACACCCAATGGATCTCCGCTATCAGGATTCATAGCAGAAGCAGTAATGCAAAGACTAGAACAAACAGCCCTACCAACCATCAAACCAAAAATCTGGGTCTGCTACGTAGATGACACATTTGTATTTAACAAAACGAAACAAGATAGAAGAGACATTTAACATCATCAACAACACCCTCACAGGCATAAAGTTCACCAAGGAGGAAGAAACCGACAACAAACTCGCATTCCTGGATGTCACAGTCGAAAGAAAGGACAATGGAGAACTACAAACCTGCGTATACAGAAAACCGACAAACACTGACCAAATACTTAACCACACCAGCAACCATCCCAACACACACAAACGAAGCTGTATCAGAACACTATTCCAACGGGTCACCACACACTGCAGCACAGACAAACTGCGCAAAACAGAGGAGAACCACATATACAACATACTCAAGAAGAATGGATACTCAAAAAATACAGTGCGCAGATTCCTCAAGAACAAACCACAACAAGCAGATCAAACACAGCCAGAAACCCTAATCACCTTACCATACATCAAAGAAGTTTCAGAAATGACAGCCAGACTACTAAGACCCCTCGGAATCCTAGTAGCACACAAACCCACCAACACTCTCAAACAAAAACTAACAAACTTACAAGACCCAGTACATCCCATGGACAAAACCAATGTCATCTACAAATTTGCATGCATAGGACTGCCACAAACACGACATAGGACAAACAGGAAGAAAGTTAGCCACCAGGATACACGAACACCAGCTAGCCACAAAAAGACACGACCCTCTCTCCCTTGCAGCCCTACATACGGATGAAAAAAGCCACTATTTCGACTGGAACAACACATCTATCCTGGGACAGGCTAAGCAAAGGCATGCCAGAGAATTCCTAGATGCCTGGCACTGCAACCACAACGCCATAAACAAACACACAGATCTGGATGCCATCTATCAACCCCTCAGAAAACGAACAGGAAATGACATCACCACAAACCCCAGGAACCCCATCCGGAGAAAGATATAAATAGAAAGCAGGAGACAACAGCTTCGCTTCACTTGGAGGTCGCCACTGATGATGTTACCTAGCCAGGTAACGAAACGTCTGGATATCAAATCTACAGCTCAGCGAGCAAACCTACACTCATGATCCAAAGTACTTGACAGCTGCTGAAGTACTCGGAAGTGGAATTACTACACAAATATAGGAAATATGTCTGCCAATTTGTACAGAGTTAGATTCTATAAACATCCAATTGCCAATGACTAGATCATGTATTTAGTGGTGTTGGCTGAGGAATAAGTACTTGCCAAGATCTGGAAAAAATACTCCTCCCTTAAACTAGTATTATGGGATCTTTTATATCTATCTGAGACAGATGTTGTGTACTATACTGTATACTGCCCAGCTCAATCATCTCTTGGACGGCCTTACCAACTCCCTGCTATCTCTCCCACTCCCTCTCCGCCTCCCTCCTCTCCGCCTCCCTCCTCTCCGCCTCCCTCCTCTCCGCCTCCCTCCTCTCCGCCTCCCTCCTCTCCGCCTCCCTCCTCTCCGCCTCCCTCCTCTCCGCCTCCCTCCTCTCCGCCTCCCTCCTCTCCGCCTCCCTCCTCTCCGCCTCCCTCCTCTCCGCCTCCCTCCTCTCCGCCTCCCTCCTCTCCGCCTCCCTCCTCTCCGCCTCCCTCCTCTCCGCCTCCCTCCTCTCCGCCTCCCTCCTCTCCGCCTCCCTCCTCTCCGCCTCCCTCCTCTCCGCCTCCCTCCTCTCCGCCTCCCTCCTCTCCGCCTCCCTCCTCTCCGCCTCCCTCCTCTCCGCCTCCCTCCTCTCCGCCTCCCTCCTCTCCGCCTCCCTCCTCTCCGCCTCCCTCCTCTCCGCCTCCCTCCTCTCCGCCTCCCTCCTCTCCGCCTCCCTCCTCTCCGCCTCCCTCCTCTCCGCCTCCCTCCTCTCCGCCTCCCTCCTCTCCGCCTCCCTCCTCTCCGCCTCCCTCCTCTCCGCCTCCCTCCTCTCCGCCTCCCTCCTCTCCGCCTCCCTCCTCTCCGCCTCCCTCCTCTCCGCCTCCCTCCTCTCCGCCTCCCTCCTCTCCGCCTCCCTCCTCTCCGCCTCCCTCCTCTCCGCCTCCCTCCTCTCCGCCTCCCTCCTCTCCGCCTCCCTCCTCTCCGCCTCCCTCCTCTCCGCCTCCCTCCTCTCCGCCTCCCTCCTCTCCGCCTCCCTCCTCTCCGCCTCCCTCCTCTCCGCCTCCCTCCTCTCCGCCTCCCTCCTCTCCGCCTCCCTCCTCTCCGCCTCCCTCCTCTCCGCCTCCCTCCTCTCCGCCTCCCTCCTCTCCGCCTCCCTCCTCTCCGCCTCCCTCCTCTCCGCCTCCCTCCTCTCCGCCTCCCTCCTCTCCGCCTCCCTCCTCTCCGCCTCCCTCCTCTCCGCCTCCCTCCTCTCCGCCTCCCTCCTCTCCGCCTCCCTCCTCTCCGCCTCCCTCCTCTCCGCCTCCCTCCTCTCCGCCTCCCTCCTCTCCGCCTCCCTCCTCTCCGCCTCCCTCCTCTCCGCCTCCCTCCTCTCCGCCTCCCTCCTCTCCGCCTCCCTCCTCTCCGCCTCCCTCCTCTCCGCCTCCCTCCTCTCCGCCTCCCTCCTCTCCGCCTCCCTCCTCTCCGCCTCCCTCCTCTCCGCCTCCCTCCTCTCCGCCTCCCTCCTCTCCGCCTCCCTCCTCTCCGCCTCCCTCCTCTCCGCCTCCCTCCTCTCCGCCTCCCTCCTCTCCGCCTCCCTCCTCTCCGCCTCCCTCCTCTCCGCCTCCCTCCTCTCCGCCTCCCTCCTCTCCGCCTCCCTCCTCTCCGCCTCCCTCCTCTCCGCCTCCCTCCTCTCCGCCTCCCTCCTCTCCGCCTCCCTCCTCTCCGCCTCCCTCCTCTCCGCCTCCCTCCTCTCCGCCTCCCTCCTCTCCGCCTCCCTCCTCTCCGCCTCCCTCCTCTCCGCCTCCCTCCTCTCCGCCTCCCTCCTCTCCGCCTCCCTCCTCTCCGCCTCCCTCCTCTCCGCCTCCCTCCTCTCCGCCTCCCTCCTCTCCGCCTCCCTCCTCTCCGCCTCCCTCCTCTCCGCCTCCCTCCTCTCCGCCTCCCTCCTCTCCGCCTCCCTCCTCTCCGCCTCCCTCCTCTCCGCCTCCCTCCTCTCCGCCTCCCTCCTCTCCGCCTCCCTCCTCTCCGCCTCCCTCCTCTCCGCCTCCCTCCTCTCCGCCTCCCTCCTCTCCGCCTCCCTCCTCTCCGCCTCCCTCCTCTCCGCCTCCCTCCTCTCCGCCTCCCTCCTCTCCGCCTCCCTCCTCTCCGCCTCCCTCCTCTCCGCCTCCCTCCTCTCCGCCTCCCTCCTCTCCGCCTCCCTCCTCTCCGCCTCCCTCCTCTCCGCCTCCCTCCTCTCCGCCTCCCTCCTCTCCGCCTCCCTCCTCTCCGCCTCCCTCCTCTCCGCCTCCCTCCTCTCCGCCTCCCTCCTCTCCGCCTCCCTCCTCTCCGCCTCCCTCCTCTCCGCCTCCCTCCTCTCCGCCTCCCTCCTCTCCGCCTCCCTCCTCTCCGCCTCCCTCCTCTCCGCCTCCCTCCTCTCCGCCTCCCTCCTCTCCGCCTCCCTCCTCTCCGCCTCCCTCCTCTCCGCCTCCCTCCTCTCCGCCTCCCTCCTCTCCGCCTCCCTCCTCTCCGCCTCCCTCCTCTCCGCCTCCCTCCTCTCCGCCTCCCTCCTCTCCGCCTCCCTCCTCTCCGCCTCCCTCCTCTCCGCCTCCCTCCTCTCCGCCTCCCTCCTCTCCGCCTCCCTCCTCTCCGCCTCCCTCCTCTCCGCCTCCCTCCTCTCCGCCTCCCTCCTCTCCGCCTCCCTCCTCTCCGCCTCCCTCCTCTCCGCCTCCCTCCTCTCCGCCTCCCTCCTCTCCGCCTCCCTCCTCTCCGCCTCCCTCCTCTCCGCCTCCCTCCTCTCCGCCTCCCTCCTCTCCGCCTCCCTCCTCTCCGCCTCCCTCCTCTCCGCCTCCCTCCTCTCCGCCTCCCTCCTCTCCGCCTCCCTCCTCTCCGCCTCCCTCCTCTCCGCCTCCCTCCTCTCCGCCTCCCTCCTCTCCGCCTCCCTCCTCTCCGCCTCCCTCCTCTCCGCCTCCCTCCTCTCCGCCTCCCTCCTCTCCGCCTCCCTCCTCTCCGCCTCCCTCCTCTCCGCCTCCCTCCTCTCCGCCTCCCTCCTCTCCGCCTCCCTCCTCTCCGCCTCCCTCCTCTCCGCCTCCCTCCTCTCCGCCTCCCTCCTCTCCGCCTCCCTCCTCTCCGCCTCCCTCCTCTCCGCCTCCCTCCTCTCCGCCTCCCTCCTCTCCGCCTCCCTCCTCTCCGCCTCCCTCCTCTCCGCCTCCCTCCTCTCCGCCTCCCTCCTCTCCGCCTCCCTCCTCTCCGCCTCCCTCCTCTCCGCCTCCCTCCTCTCCGCCTCCCTCCTCTCCGCCTCCCTCCTCTCCGCCTCCCTCCTCTCCGCCTCCCTCCTCTCCGCCTCCCTCCTCTCCGCCTCCCTCCTCTCCGCCTCCCTCCTCTCCGCCTCCCTCCTCTCCGCCTCCCTCCTCTCCGCCTCCCTCCTCTCCGCCTCCCTCCTCTCCGCCTCCCTCCTCTCCGCCTCCCTCCTCTCCGCCTCCCTCCTCTCCGCCTCCCTCCTCTCCGCCTCCCTCCTCTCCGCCTCCCTCCTCTCCGCCTCCCTCCTCTCCGCCTCCCTCCTCTCCGCCTCCCTCCTCTCCGCCTCCCTCCTCTCCGCCTCCCTCCTCTCCGCCTCCCTCCTCTCCGCCTCCCTCCTCTCCGCCTCCCTCCTCTCCGCCTCCCTCCTCTCCGCCTCCCTCCTCTCCGCCTCCCTCCTCTCCGCCTCCCTCCTCTCCGCCTCCCTCCTCTCCGCCTCCCTCCTCTCCGCCTCCCTCCTCTCCGCCTCCCTCCTCTCCGCCTCCCTCCTCTCCGCCTCCCTCCTCTCCGCCTCCCTCCTCTCCGCCTCCCTCCTCTCCGCCTCCCTCCTCTCCGCCTCCCTCCTCTCCGCCTCCCTCCTCTCCGCCTCCCTCCTCTCCGCCTCCCTCCTCTCCGCCTCCCTCCTCTCCGCCTCCCTCCTCTCCGCCTCCCTCCTCTCCGCCTCCCTCCTCTCCGCCTCCCTCCTCTCCGCCTCCCTCCTCTCCGCCTCCCTCCTCTCCGCCTCCCTCCTCTCCGCCTCCCTCCTCTCCGCCTCCCTCCTCTCCGCCTCCCTCCTCTCCGCCTCCCTCCTCTCCGCCTCCCTCCTCTCCGCCTCCCTCCTCTCCGCCTCCCTCCTCTCCGCCTCCCTCCTCTCCGCCTCCCTCCTCTCCGCCTCCCTCCTCTCCGCCTCCCTCCTCTCCGCCTCCCTCCTCTCCGCCTCCCTCCTCTCCGCCTCCCTCCTCTCCGCCTCCCTCCTCTCCGCCTCCCTCCTCTCCGCCTCCCTCCTCTCCGCCTCCCTCCTCTCCGCCTCCCTCCTCTCCGCCTCCCTCCTCTCCGCCTCCCTCCTCTCCGCCTCCCTCCTCTCCGCCTCCCTCCTCTCCGCCTCCCTCCTCTCCGCCTCCCTCCTCTCCGCCTCCCTCCTCTCCGCCTCCCTCCTCTCCGCCTCCCTCCTCTCCGCCTCCCTCCTCTCCGCCTCCCTCCTCTCCGCCTCCCTCCTCTCCGCCTCCCTCCTCTCCGCCTCCCTCCTCTCCGCCTCCCTCCTCTCCGCCTCCCTCCTCTCCGCCTCCCTCCTCTCCGCCTCCCTCCTCTCCGCCTCCCTCCTCTCCGCCTCCCTCCTCTCCGCCTCCCTCCTCTCCGCCTCCCTCCTCTCCGCCTCCCTCCTCTCCGCCTCCCTCCTCTCCGCCTCCCTCCTCTCCGCCTCCCTCCTCTCCGCCTCCCTCCTCTCCGCCTCCCTCCTCTCCGCCTCCCTCCTCTCCGCCTCCCTCCTCTCCGCCTCCCTCCTCTCCGCCTCCCTCCTCTCCGCCTCCCTCCTCTCCGCCTCCCTCCTCTCCGCCTCCCTCCTCTCCGCCTCCCTCCTCTCCGCCTCCCTCCTCTCCGCCTCCCTCCTCTCCGCCTCCCTCCTCTCCGCCTCCCTCCTCTCCGCCTCCCTCCTCTCCGCCTCCCTCCTCTCCGCCTCCCTCCTCTCCGCCTCCCTCCTCTCCGCCTCCCTCCTCTCCGCCTCCCTCCTCTCCGCCTCCCTCCTCTCCGCCTCCCTCCTCTCCGCCTCCCTCCTCTCCGCCTCCCTCCTCTCCGCCTCCCTCCTCTCCGCCTCCCTCCTCTCCGCCTCCCTCCTCTCCGCCTCCCTCCTCTCCGCCTCCCTCCTCTCCGCCTCCCTCCTCTCCGCCTCCCTCCTCTCCGCCTCCCTCCTCTCCGCCTCCCTCCTCTCCGCCTCCCTCCTCTCCGCCTCCCTCCTCTCCGCCTCCCTCCTCTCCGCCTCCCTCCTCTCCGCCTCCCTCCTCTCCGCCTCCCTCCTCTCCGCCTCCCTCCTCTCCGCCTCCCTCCTCTCCGCCTCCCTCCTCTCCGCCTCCCTCCTCTCCGCCTCCCTCCTCTCCGCCTCCCTCCTCTCCGCCTCCCTCCTCTCCGCCTCCCTCCTCTCCGCCTCCCTCCTCTCCGCCTCCCTCCTCTCCGCCTCCCTCCTCTCCGCCTCCCTCCTCTCCGCCTCCCTCCTCTCCGCCTCCCTCCTCTCCGCCTCCCTCCTCTCCGCCTCCCTCCTCTCCGCCTCCCTCCTCTCCGCCTCCCTCCTCTCCGCCTCCCTCCTCTCCGCCTCCCTCCTCTCCGCCTCCCTCCTCTCCGCCTCCCTCCTCTCCGCCTCCCTCCTCTCCGCCTCCCTCCTCTCCGCCTCCCTCCTCTCCGCCTCCCTCCTCTCCGCCTCCCTCCTCTCCGCCTCCCTCCTCTCCGCCTCCCTCCTCTCCGCCTCCCTCCTCTCCGCCTCCCTCCTCTCCGCCTCCCTCCTCTCCGCCTCCCTCCTCTCCGCCTCCCTCCTCTCCGCCTCCCTCCTCTCCGCCTCCCTCCTCTCCGCCTCCCTCCTCTCCGCCTCCCTCCTCTCCGCCTCCCTCCTCTCCGCCTCCCTCCTCTCCGCCTCCCTCCTCTCCGCCTCCCTCCTCTCCGCCTCCCTCCTCTCCGCCTCCCTCCTCTCCGCCTCCCTCCTCTCCGCCTCCCTCCTCTCCGCCTCCCTCCTCTCCGCCTCCCTCCTCTCCGCCTCCCTCCTCTCCGCCTCCCTCCTCTCCGCCTCCCTCCTCTCCGCCTCCCTCCTCTCCGCCTCCCTCCTCTCCGCCTCCCTCCTCTCCGCCTCCCTCCTCTCCGCCTCCCTCCTCTCCGCCTCCCTCCTCTCCGCCTCCCTCCTCTCCGCCTCCCTCCTCTCCGCCTCCCTCCTCTCCGCCTCCCTCCTCTCCGCCTCCCTCCTCTCCGCCTCCCTCCTCTCCGCCTCCCTCCTCTCCGCCTCCCTCCTCTCCGCCTCCCTCCTCTCCGCCTCCCTCCTCTCCGCCTCCCTCCTCTCCGCCTCCCTCCTCTCCGCCTCCCTCCTCTCCGCCTCCCTCCTCTCCGCCTCCCTCCTCTCCGCCTCCCTCCTCTCCGCCTCCCTCCTCTCCGCCTCCCTCCTCTCCGCCTCCCTCCTCTCCGCCTCCCTCCTCTCCGCCTCCCTCCTCTCCGCCTCCCTCCTCTCCGCCTCCCTCCTCTCCGCCTCCCTCCTCTCCGCCTCCCTCCTCTCCGCCTCCCTCCTCTCCGCCTCCCTCCTCTCCGCCTCCCTCCTCTCCGCCTCCCTCCTCTCCGCCTCCCTCCTCTCCGCCTCCCTCCTCTCCGCCTCCCTCCTCTCCGCCTCCCTCCTCTCCGCCTCCCTCCTCTCCGCCTCCCTCCTCTCCGCCTCCCTCCTCTCCGCCTCCCTCCTCTCCGCCTCCCTCCTCTCCGCCTCCCTCCTCTCCGCCTCCCTCCTCTCCGCCTCCCTCCTCTCCGCCTCCCTCCTCTCCGCCTCCCTCCTCTCCGCCTCCCTCCTCTCCGCCTCCCTCCTCTCCGCCTCCCTCCTCTCCGCCTCCCTCCTCTCCGCCTCCCTCCTCTCCGCCTCCCTCCTCTCCGCCTCCCTCCTCTCCGCCTCCCTCCTCTCCGCCTCCCTCCTCTCCGCCTCCCTCCTCTCCGCCTCCCTCCTCTCCGCCTCCCTCCTCTCCGCCTCCCTCCTCTCCGCCTCCCTCCTCTCCGCCTCCCTCCTCTCCGCCTCCCTCCTCTCCGCCTCCCTCCTCTCCGCCTCCCTCCTCTCCGCCTCCCTCCTCTCCGCCTCCCTCCTCTCCGCCTCCCTCCTCTCCGCCTCCCTCCTCTCCGCCTCCCTCCTCTCCGCCTCCCTCCTCTCCGCCTCCCTCCTCTCCGCCTCCCTCCTCTCCGCCTCCCTCCTCTCCGCCTCCCTCCTCTCCGCCTCCCTCCTCTCCGCCTCCCTCCTCTCCGCCTCCCTCCTCTCCGCCTCCCTCCTCTCCGCCTCCCTCCTCTCCGCCTCCCTCCTCTCCGCCTCCCTCCTCTCCGCCTCCCTCCTCTCCGCCTCCCTCCTCTCCGCCTCCCTCCTCTCCGCCTCCCTCCTCTCCGCCTCCCTCCTCTCCGCCTCCCTCCTCTCCGCCTCCCTCCTCTCCGCCTCCCTCCTCTCCGCCTCCCTCCTCTCCGCCTCCCTCCTCTCCGCCTCCCTCCTCTCCGCCTCCCTCCTCTCCGCCTCCCTCCTCTCCGCCTCCCTCCTCTCCGCCTCCCTCCTCTCCGCCTCCCTCCTCTCCGCCTCCCTCCTCTCCGCCTCCCTCCTCTCCGCCTCCCTCCTCTCCGCCTCCCTCCTCTCCGCCTCCCTCCTCTCCGCCTCCCTCCTCTCCGCCTCCCTCCTCTCCGCCTCCCTCCTCTCCGCCTCCCTCCTCTCCGCCTCCCTCCTCTCCGCCTCCCTCCTCTCCGCCTCCCTCCTCTCCGCCTCCCTCCTCTCCGCCTCCCTCCTCTCCGCCTCCCTCCTCTCCGCCTCCCTCCTCTCCGCCTCCCTCCTCTCCGCCTCCCTCCTCTCCGCCTCCCTCCTCTCCGCCTCCCTCCTCTCCGCCTCCCTCCTCTCCGCCTCCCTCCTCTCCGCCTCCCTCCTCTCCGCCTCCCTCCTCTCCGCCTCCCTCCTCTCCGCCTCCCTCCTCTCCGCCTCCCTCCTCTCCGCCTCCCTCCTCTCCGCCTCCCTCCTCTCCGCCTCCCTCCTCTCCGCCTCCCTCCTCTCCGCCTCCCTCCTCTCCGCCTCCCTCCTCTCCGCCTCCCTCCTCTCCGCCTCCCTCCTCTCCGCCTCCCTCCTCTCCGCCTCCCTCCTCTCCGCCTCCCTCCTCTCCGCCTCCCTCCTCTCCGCCTCCCTCCTCTCCGCCTCCCTCCTCTCCGCCTCCCTCCTCTCCGCCTCCCTCCTCTCCGCCTCCCTCCTCTCCGCCTCCCTCCTCTCCGCCTCCCTCCTCTCCGCCTCCCTCCTCTCCGCCTCCCTCCTCTCCGCCTCCCTCCTCTCCGCCTCCCTCCTCTCCGCCTCCCTCCTCTCCGCCTCCCTCCTCTCCGCCTCCCTCCTCTCCGCCTCCCTCCTCTCCGCCTCCCTCCTCTCCGCCTCCCTCCTCTCCGCCTCCCTCCTCTCCGCCTCCCTCCTCTCCGCCTCCCTCCTCTCCGCCTCCCTCCTCTCCGCCTCCCTCCTCTCCGCCTCCCTCCTCTCCGCCTCCCTCCTCTCCGCCTCCCTCCTCTCCGCCTCCCTCCTCTCCGCCTCCCTCCTCTCCGCCTCCCTCCTCTCCGCCTCCCTCCTCTCCGCCTCCCTCCTCTCCGCCTCCCTCCTCTCCGCCTCCCTCCTCTCCGCCTCCCTCCTCTCCGCCTCCCTCCTCTCCGCCTCCCTCCTCTCCGCCTCCCTCCTCTCCGCCTCCCTCCTCTCCGCCTCCCTCCTCTCCGCCTCCCTCCTCTCCGCCTCCCTCCTCTCCGCCTCCCTCCTCTCCGCCTCCCTCCTCTCCGCCTCCCTCCTCTCCGCCTCCCTCCTCTCCGCCTCCCTCCTCTCCGCCTCCCTCCTCTCCGCCTCCCTCCTCTCCGCCTCCCTCCTCTCCGCCTCCCTCCTCTCCGCCTCCCTCCTCTCCGCCTCCCTCCTCTCCGCCTCCCTCCTCTCCGCCTCCCTCCTCTCCGCCTCCCTCCTCTCCGCCTCCCTCCTCTCCGCCTCCCTCCTCTCCGCCTCCCTCCTCTCCGCCTCCCTCCTCTCCGCCTCCCTCCTCTCCGCCTCCCTCCTCTCCGCCTCCCTCCTCTCCGCCTCCCTCCTCTCCGCCTCCCTCCTCTCCGCCTCCCTCCTCTCCGCCTCCCTCCTCTCCGCCTCCCTCCTCTCCGCCTCCCTCCTCTCCGCCTCCCTCCTCTCCGCCTCCCTCCTCTCCGCCTCCCTCCTCTCCGCCTCCCTCCTCTCCGCCTCCCTCCTCTTTCCCCCATTCAGCAAATTGATTGTTGCAAGTCTACAGATGAAAAACGAACAGGAATGGCCGCAGATGAACAAAATAAAACTAGTTTAACTGATTCTATTCGATCACTCTGGCAGATATACAGTAGCTGGTATGATCTTGAGTTGTTCTAACTTTTCTTTCTTCTCATGAAGGGTCAGTTTGATATTGCTGTTGCCAGTGAAATCATGGCAATCCTTGCCCTGACCAATGGCCTGGCTGACATGAAAACTCGGCTTGGTAAAATTGTGGTAGCCAACAACCGGAAAGGACAACCAGTTACTGCAGAAGATCTGGTATGTACCAATGGTGTTGTCATTTATGTATAAATATCCAGGCATTTGACTATATGCAAGGGAGGTGATAATGCCAGATTACAAAAGTTAGCTCTGTAATTGTCATTGGAAAGAGATCATTTCTGAATGAACTCAGTTTCTGGATCTGGTGGACGAAAGGAATGGGGACTTGTATTTACATAGCACCTTTTTATAAACTTGGGGAAACTCCAAGACACTTTACAGCTAATACTGTAGTTATTATTCTAATGTAGGAAATGTGGTAATCAGTTTGCCTACCAAGCTCCCACAAACAGCAAAGCAACAATGAACAGATTATTTGTTTGGAATTCCCTTCTATCCCTCTGACTTGTCTGTTTCTAAGACAATACATTAATATTCCCTCTAAACTTTTGTGTCCACTATTCTATGACTCATTTGACTCTGTTTCCACTTTTGTCTGCCTGATCAGGTGTATTTAAAATCCCATGACTCTATTTTGTAGAAACATAGATAATTGGAGCAGGAATGGGCATTAAGCACTTCAAGTTTGCTCCACCATTCAATATGATCATGGCTGAATATCCAATTCAGTACCCTGTTCTCACTTTCTCTCCATCCCCTTTGGTCTCTTTATCCCTAAGAACTGTACCTAACTCTTTCTTGAAAACATTCAATGTTTTGGCGTCAGCTGTATTCTATGTAAAGGATTTCATCAGCTCACCACTCATTGTCTCAGTACTAAATGGCCTATCCTGTATCCTTAAACTGTGACCCCGCTTTTACAAAGGAAAGAATAACAGACACGGCCTTGATGCTATTCTATTTTTTTAAAAAAAGTTGCTGCTGACAATGTAGTCCTGCCTGTGTACTTCACTGAAGTGTATCTTTGCATTGGTTTCTGGAGGTGGATTGGAATCCATGTCCTGCTAACTCAGGAGAGTGTGCTATTGGCTCAGCTTTGACTGGCTTTGCAGTGCTGGCAGTGGCTGGATGGTAGAATTCACCACAATTCATTGGTTTGCTTCTGTCAGTATGGCTAGTCAATTGTTCACCCATGAGCTTCTGGAGTTCTACAATGTTGTTCACTCTTTTCCCCTTAGATTCTTCTGCTCTCTGCTTCTTCCGAATTCCAGATTTTCATTAGTTAGGTTAAGCTATGTAAAGGACAATGCAAAAATCAGTTGTCTTAGAGCTTTGTAGCATGAAAACAGACCCTTTGGTCCAACTCGTCTATGCCAACCAGATGTCCTAAATTAATTTATTCCCAGCACCCGGCCCATATGCTCTAAACCCTTCATATTCATATACCTATCCAAATACCTTTTAAATGTGTCACTTCCCACATGGTCACTGCTTTGTCTCTCATCCTCCTTTTTAAAGTGCCGTTGGTTTAATTGCTTTTGCTTTTCAAAGTTCCAAAATAATGCATAGCTTATAAAACAGTAATTACTACTCCCAGAATTCAAGGAAATCCACTCCAACACTGATCCCGAAAGCTAGAACTAAGGGGTATAGTTTAAAATAAAGCCCATCTGCCCATTTAAAATTAAAACGAATAAACATTTTACCTCTCAGGGTTGAGGGTTGTGGAACTCCCCTCCTCAAAATTGAGTGCAGTTGCGTTGATGAGAGATTGGAATCCCTATAATGGTCTTAATGGATAAGAATGCAGATTTCATCATTCTTAAGAGCATTAGTGAACCAACTGAGTTTGTAGAAAATTCACAGTTGCATGGTATTGGTTCTGATAATTGACTCCATTTCCAGATTGGCTTTTGTAGACTGATTTCAAATTCTCAAGTTATAAATGCAGAACTTGAACTTGTTCGTTGCATAAGTAGTCCATATCTGAGAATTTCTGTCTACCTCTGTCCATCTGAAGACCAACTTTTTTTAATAAGTAATTTCTCTGCTATTTTTGTGCAGGGGGTTAGTGGTGCACTAGCCGTTCTGATGAAAGATGCCCTCAAACCAACCTTGATGCAAACTCTGGAGGTAAGAACATTAAGAATACTCCTAGACCTAATCCCAGGAGGACCACCCCACTAAGTTAGGAAAAGAATCAACATGTATTTAGATAATGCCTTTCCTTACCTAGGATGTAACTGGCCAGTTAACTCATTTTGAAGTGAAATCACTATTCTAACACAGGATTTCAACAGCCAATTTGTGCGCAATGTGGTCGCTCAAACAGCAATGGGGTAATGGTTAGATAATTTGGTTTTAGTGAAGTTGGCTGAGGGATAAATTTTGGCCTGGACTCTGGGAGACATATGCTGTTGTTCTTTGAATAATGTCAATGAAACTTCTATGTTCACCTAAAAAAAAAAGTCAGCTTGCCATCTTAAAAGGCAGTGCAGTGCTCAGTACTGCACCAGTAGTATGAATCCAAATTATATTGTCAAGATCCTCCCATAAGTTTGAATTCTGACCTTCTGACTCCAAGCTGAGAGTTCTTAGTTTGAGCAATGATTAACAGCTAATAAGGTACATAGGCACATGGTTAGACCATTTCTCTCTTTGAGACCATTCTGCTATTTAGTCACGCCATGGTTATTCTGTGCCTCAAGTCTTTTTATTCATCTTTGTTCCATACTTAGCAAAAATCTGCCTTTATAAGAATTAGATTTTATTGTCACATGAACTCAAGTATACGAATACAGGAGCACAGTGAAAAGTGTACAAAGTGACCATTCTCCAGTCCCATGTTGGTTATAAGACCAGAATTTAAAAAACAGAAAGAAAATCCAAACAGTAAGTAAATGTACAGATCTTAAAGTGTAAAGCCTTATCTGCATAAAGATGTTTGGAATGCTCAGCTATCAAGGCAGGCACCCAAGCCGACTCTCAGCCTGGAGTCAAGGTCAGCCTGTGGACTCTAGTGGACTGGCAAAAGGAAAAGTCTTTGAATGTACACCAATTGTAAATATTTAGTAAATGGGCTTTAGCAATTAATACTTATTCCCTCTCTTGCTGGAACCTGAAGTCTCTTATTCTTTATCTCTGTCTCTTGCTGTTTTTTTTTATTTTCATGTTTTGAGGCTGAGAACTTTGCATTTCGGTGCTTTCTCTAGTGAAGGGATGGCTCATATGTTCACAGCGCTTGAGGGGTCTGTTAAGGGTCACAGATGTAAAACAAGTTCAAGGCGGTTATTTTTGAAGCTGAAGTCATTTATTATTTTTGTATATATGAAGTAATTGTATGGACCTATGCAAAAATAAAGGTCATTTAAAAAGAGCATGAGAAATACTCAAAGAAGGTGAATGAGAATTTATGAACTAACTAACTAGAATATAATTTTGTGGGGGAAGTCTGTCATAGATGAATCAGTTTTGCACTCAGTCTTTTTCAACCAATGTTGATAACAAAGATGTAATGAAGGTTCCTCCTTGTCCTTGTGGCCTTCTGAAGACATACTAAGGCCTGTGACGTGTCCAAAATCTCTGCATTTCTCCAATTCGGTCCCATGACCAATCCAAATTTCTATACCTTTCAATTGTTGGAGGTGTCTTCTACTGTGCCAACCCTAAAATCAAGGATTTCCTTGCTAAACTAGTGCCTTTATACCTCCTCCCCTCAGATTCTCCTTGAAATATACCTCTTTGACCATTGCTTTGATCATCTATTGTGACATCTCCTCATGTGATTGATGTCAGATTACACCTTGAAACTCCTTGGCACATTTTACTACATTGAAGGCACTTTATAGATTAGTTGTGGAAACCACTAAAACCCTTGCACTGTTTAGGATGGAGTATCCTATGGATTGGCCTTAAGCAGGTTAAAACCATTGAGAGTTCACAATGCAGACTGGTGATTGGTCTGCAAACCCTTCCACAAATTAATCTTATTCTCCAAAGGGAGGATGTGAAGATCTACAAACTGTCAACGTCAATTCAGCCTGTGCCCCCATTTGTTTCCTCAGCTGAGCTAAGAGGTATCGTGAGTGAGAATCTGATTGAAACTTGAAAATCTAAATATGTTTTCAGTTCAGACGTATAATGGGAGGAGTGAACATAGCAACTCAGTTTCCTTTGGTTTACTTTGTCCTCTTTCAGAGATGGTGCAACGTTTTCAATTATGTTTCTCTGCTCACCCCAGGTCTGCCACGTGACATAGATCTCGGTTCATATCTGGAATGACCTTATACTTCTATTTTGTTGTTCAGTCATCCAGATAAAATCAACTTGATATTTAACTTACTATCAGCACTTGTATTTTGGAGAGAGGCATAAGGAGGCTGCCGCTCCTGTAAAAATTAAAACTCTAAGTAGCATAGAATGTACAGGGTTCTCGGGATACAAATTCACCAATCATTAAAAGTAACAATTTAAGTTATCACAGCAATAAAAGTGCAAACTGAACACTAGGGTTCGTTTCTACACCAATATTAGCTGTTATTCAGTTGATAGCATTCTCACCTTAAAGGATTCTGTGTCCTATAGGAGCTAGTGTTACACCTCATTGGAGTAGTGTGCTGGATATCAAGCCTCACTGTTCCCAGAGTTGTTGCAAGAGATTTTAAAAAGCATGCAAAATTCTCCAATTTAGGACTTCCATACCGAGAGCGACAAAGAAGAGACCATGTTTATACATTTCACAAAACTGACACCTTATTACAAGTAAATAGACTTAACAGAATTAAGCAGTTATGAACCATTGCCATATTCTTCCACTAGTTTAAACACTAAGCTCCCTTTAAATCCCAACCCTCAACAAAACAGTCAGATGACTTGCTTTCTAAAAAGTGCAACAATTCTTTTACAATCCTTAATGTTGTTTTCCTGTTTTAGTCCACAATCTAAAATAAAATATCAAGATATAATCCTTACACTGGCCAAATGTAAATTGTTATCAAAAATAACCAATGAAGTTTCCTTCTTTCAGGTTTGTTCAATATTTATAACCACTGTACAACTATTTTGGATTCTAATCCAGAGTTGTAAATCTAACTGTCCGTGACAAATCATGTATTTTGTACAGATAATAAGGGCTGGTGTCAGTGTTCCCTCTAGTTTTTGCTGTGCTTGTCCTGTTTGTTGGGCGACATGCTACATTCCAGATTGTTATGGTTTACACATCTTAGAAGGAACATTGGTGGGTGTTGTTGCTGCGAGGTTGCTGTGCTTCAGAGTTAGAAAGAAGTTTTGAAATTCTTTCTGTTTTAGATGGTTGTTATTGCTGATACTATGTGTCTCTCTCGATTTTTAACACTTCTCTCTTCCTTTGTTTCTCTCATCCACCCGAAGGGGACCCCAGTGTTTGTGCACGCTGGACCTTTTGCAAATATTGCACATGGTAGTTCTTCAATTCTAGCTGACAAGTTGGCACTGAAGCTTGTTGGCAAGGAAGGGTTTGTGGGTAAGTAGACTGCTGTATCATGATTCTCTCATTGCCCTATAGAGACATCAATGGATTGGGTGAGTGGACAAAACTGAGAGATTAAAAGTTCATTAGTGGGATGTTTGAGGTTATCTACCTCAGACCCAAGAAAGATGGTCAGAATATTCTCTAAATGGTGAAAACTTAACTGTGGCAGGACAGAATATTTTAGGTCGAGAGTGGATTCTTCCGCTGTCTCCGCCCATGCTGCGACCTTGAATGTTTCTACCTCTGCCTTCATGCTCACTTTTTCAACCAAGACATCCACCCACCCACCGAGGACCCCTTTTCCCGTCTCCAACATACTCATCCACCTGGGCACCCCATGCCAGCGTTGACCTTTTCATTTCAAACTGTCGCTGTGACATCGACTGTCTCAATCTGTCCAACCGCCTCACCCACTTCAACCTCCCACCCTCACAACGCGCAGCCCTCCACTCCCTCCACTCGATCCCCAACTCCACCATCAGACCCACAGACGCAGTAGTAGTGTGGCATACTGCCCTCTACACACAGGCGCCAACTCACAGAATTCCTCGTCAGTTCGATAACGCCCATCTGCCCACACCCCACTCCTGGCACCTTTACCTGCCACTGCAGGAAGTGCAAAACCTGTGCCCATACCACTTCCCTCCCCTCCATTCAGTGTCCCAAAGGATCCTTCCACATCTGTCATAAATTTACCTGTACCTCTACCAATGTCATCTACTGCATCGGTTGCATCCGGTGTGGTCTCCTCTACATCGGGGAGACAGGACGCCTCCTTGTGGATCATTTCAGAGAACATCTCTGGGGCACCCACACCCACCAACCCCACCACCCTGTAGCTGAACGGTTCAACTCCCCCTCCCACTCCATCAAGGACATGCAGGTCTTGGGCCTCTTCCACTGCCAAACCGTTACCATTCACGCTTGGGCGAAGAACGTCTCATATTCCACCTTGGGACCCTGCAACCACACAGGATAAATGTGGGTTTCAACAGCTTCCTCATTTCCCTTGTTCCCACATTATCCGAGTCCCAAGCCTCCAACTCGGCATGGCCCTCCAGACCTGTCCATCACTTTCCCCCTCTGACCTATCACCTTCTCCCTTACCTTCATCCAGCTATCGCGCTCTCAGCTATCTTTCTGCAACCCCACCCCCCCTCCCATTTATCTCTCAGCCCCGACAAGCCTCATTCCTGATGAAGGGCTCAAGTTCGAAACATCGATTCTCCTGCTCCTCGGATGCTGTCTGACCTGCTGTGCTTTTCCAGCACCACACTCTCGACTCTGATCTCCAGCATCTGCAGTCCTCACTTTCTCCTAGAATGTTTTAGGTCTCCAACTACATAAATCATTCAATTGTAGTGTAAGTAAGTTTGCACAATGCAAGTTCTGAAACACTTTTAATGAGGAAATGAAATTTTGAGCTTTATCTCATGGTGGCTGGGCTACAAAGGAATAGATGTTATGCTATAGTTGTATCAAACTCTGATTAGGCCCAATTCTGGACATGAGATGGCATCGTTGTCACAGAAGAAAGTATTGACCTTGCAGGGGGTTATCACAAATTCACCAGAAATATGCCAAGACTGAAAATTAAATTATAACAATGGATTGTGTAGTCTGGGTTTGTATTTGCTGAAAATGTGTTGCTGGAAAAGCACAGTAGGTCAGGCAGCATCCAAGAAGCAGGAGAATCGACGTTTCGGGCATGAGTCCTTCTTCAGGAATGAGGGTTTGTATTTGCTCAAGTATAAAAGATTAAAGAGAGATTTAAATGATGTTTAAGATAATCAAATTATTTGATCATTTCTTTGCATCTACCTTCTTCCCTGTGGAAGGGGATGCCAAAACAAGTGGCATAATCCTAAAATTAGATCTAGGTTATTCAGGGCTGGATGTCAAAAAGCATTCCTAAACAGAAAGGTTACTGGAAATCTGGAACTCTTCTTCTAAAAAGCAATCAGAATTAGGTTAATTGAAAAAAAGACAAAACAGAGCATAATTGTTTTTGTTCATGGTGTAAGGCAGATCAAAAGTAGGTAGGTGAAATTACAAATTAATTATTTTTATCCTAATTGAATGTTTGAATGGACTGGAGGGGCTTGATGGCCTGCTTCAGTTCCTGAAAAAATTCCACAGAGGCTGGTACCCCATCATCAAGTCACCCTTTATTTACTTAGTCCTTGATTATACTATTGCCTCACACAGAGTCAGGCACCAGAGTGTCAGTATCTCTGACACTTAGCCTTTTTATAAATTAGACAAAAAACCGAAAGAACTGTGGATGCTGAAAATCAAACAAAAACAACTGAACTGGACCTGAAACATTAACTCTCCTTTCTCTCCACACGTACTACGAGACCTGCTGAACTTTTTAGGCAATTTCTATTTTTGTTTCAACCTTTTTATACATCAGCCAGTGCTCCCTGATTGAAGCTGTTAATCTAATCCAATCAGGGAACTCATTCTGTGAGGTCCAGCTGGTTGACCTTGTCACAATCACTGTCATTCCAATGAATGCATGTCTATTACAGGTGATGTGAGGAAGGTAATTGTTAAATGTCATCAACTAGCTTGCAATAGAAGGGAAGCAAAATTGGGTGTCATGTTTTACGTGAGTGATGTGTTGAGATATGTTGAAGAATAAATCATACAAGTTCAAAGTTTAAATATTTTCAGTAAATATTTGGGAATTGACAACAGTTAACCTTCAGTGTATTTTAAATTGGAAAATGAAAAGCAATGCAAATTTCCACATATATGCCAATGCCATTCAGCTGTACCTCATTACTGCATCTTCTACACATCCACTTTCCCTGACTAAATTGTCAGATGGTGCAATAAAGGATGAGCAGAAATGTTCTCAAATTAAGTAATAGCATCACTCTTCCTAATGTCTTTACTTCCCTTGACAAACTGTGTTCCCTTGCCCTTAACTCATTGCTCTCTCTGAGGAGCTGAACCAGGCTGTTTGAAACCTATGTTGTTTGTTCCAAACTTGTGCTTTGGATGTCAATGCCACTGTCAAAGTTATTGTTTAATGCCCATCCATAAATACTCTGAGAAGATGATGGAGAGATGCTTCCTTTAACAATTGCAACCCATGTGGTATAGGTGCCTTCACATCCCTATAGGAAGGAAGGGAGTTCCAATATTTTTAGGCAGCTTCATGATGAAAGAACAGCTATATGTTTCCAAGTTAAAATGGTGTGCGGCTTGCAGGTGAACTTGGAGATGGTTGTGTCTGCATGTTTGTAATGGTTGTGGGTTTGAAGAGTGCTGTTGGAAGTGCTTTAGGGAGACCACCTGTAGAGAGTACACTTTGCTTTTATGCAGAACAGCCCTGGCAGGAAAAGTGAATGTTTAAATTCATGACACGTAGAAATAAACTTCTAGTCATATATCTGCACAATTGCTAAGTCTGTTTCTACTGCTGTAATGTTGCCTCTATCCTTCCGTCAAATCAAATGCAGATGAAATTATTATCCATGTTTTTGTTACCTCTAAACTCAAGCATTCAGTGCCCTCTTAGCTGGCCTCCCAATCTGATTTTTGTAATCTTCATCCAAATCTCTGTTGCCAGTGTCCTTTGAATGTATAGAGTTTGACCAGAAACCAACAGCTCAAAAGACAAATGGGCAATCAGTGGCTGTGGGACAGGGTTATATCAGATAAAGCCCTGGTGAGTTCAAGCTGGCCTTCATGAGCTTTTAGGATAAATGTTTCTAAGACTGAGAGGATATTCATTGTGCAGATATCTTGAGTGGAGCTCACTGAATATTGATTTTCTTCATCAGCATTTGGTCTTTGTAAAACTAATCAGCAATCACATTTCTTAACATTAGATATTATTTTCTGACTATCTGACCTTGATGGAGCCCTATATGGCTTCTGTCTGGTGGTTTTTGCCGAGGCCATGACTCAATCACACAAGGAACTACATTGTTGGTATTCGTGCAATCTTGTAACAGTGCAATTGAGAGTTTTGCAGTAACTATTGGCAAAGCAGTGAGCAAATTTTGGCTTAATTACTAGTGCTCACATCTAAGTCGTGAATTCAAGTTCTACTCCAGAGATTGTGCACACATAAATCAGGCTACGAATCCTGGTGCAGTGCTGTGGGAACATTGCTCTGTCAGAGGTACCATCTTCCAGATGAAACATTAAATTGAGGCACTGTCTGTGTTTAAAGTAAATATAAAATACCTCATGACACTAATGGAAACAGTAAGGTATTTACCTTAGTGCCCTGGCCACTATTCATCGCTTAAGCACATAAAAACACAACTTAATCTTTCAGCAATCCTTAAATTCTAGAAAAGACATATAAAAACTGCCTATGCAAGATCTTTATTAAGTAAAGGAAGGAAACTGAAAACCGGTAACTATAAGTATTTTGATACAGTGTAAACCCCCCTCCTCCTCTCCTCTCCTCCCCCCCCCCCCGCCGCACGCTAATTTAAACCTGTAACACAAAAGATTTATCCTGTGCAGTAATCTGTGAACATTCAAGAGGGGAGACCCCTCACACTTTCATAACAATAACTTAAAGTCTACTTTGGGGGAAATTTTAAAGAATTTGATACCAGAGCATTTAGAAATACACAAAAAGATCAGGCAAAATCATTATGGCTTCATGAAGAGGACATTAAAAGCAGGATAGATGACAGGGAAACAATGGATGTAATCTATTTGGATTTTCAGAAGGTATTTGATAAGGTGCCATACATTAGGCTACTGAAGAACTCGTGTTGGTGTTAATATTAGCATGGATAGAGGATTGGCTAAATAATAAGAGACAGTAGGGATAGCAGTGCATTTTCAGGATGGCAACCTGAAATTAGTTGTCATAGTGATCGGTGGTGTGGCCACAATTATTGACCGTATATGTTCTAGACTTGTATAAGGAAAGTGAATGGACAATAGCCAAGCTTGCGGATGACACAAAAAGTAGGTGAGAGTGACAGATGGAATGTGAAATTATGTATTTTAGTAGGAAGAATAAAGGAGCTGAATATTCTTGACTTAGAGTCATAATCATAGAGATGCACAGCATGGAAACAGAGGCTTTGCTCGGCATGGACAAGTTGGACCGGATATCCCGACCCAATCTAGTCCCACCTACCAGCACCTGGCCCATATCCCTCCAAACCCTTCCTATTCATACACCTATCCAAATACCTTTTAAATGTTGCAAATTATACCAGCCTCCACCACTTCCTCTGGCAGCTCATTCCATATACGTACTACCCTCTGCGTGAAAAAGTTGCCCATTAAGTCCCTCTTTTTTTTCTTTCCCCTCTCAACCTAAACCTCTGTCCTCTAGTTCTGAACTCCTGCATCCCAGGGAAAAGATTTTGTCTTTTATCCTATCCATGCCCCTCATGACCTCATAAATCTCTATAAGGTCACCCCTCAGCTTCTGATGCTCCAGGGAAAACAGCCCAATCCTATTCAACCTCTCTCTACAGCTCAAATCCTCCAACCTTGGCAACATCCTTGTAAATCTTTTCTGAACCTTTCAAGTTTCACAATATCTTTCCAATAGGATGGAGACCAGAACTGCACGCAATATTCCAACAGTGGCCTAACCAATGTCCTGTACAGCCGCAACATGATCTCCCAACTCCTGTATTCAATACTCTGACCAAAAAAGGAAGCATACCAAATGTCGTCTTGACTATCCTATCTACCTGTGACTCTACTTTCAAGGACCACTCCAAGGTCTCTTTGTACAGCAGCACTCACTAGCACCTTACCATTAAGTGTATAAGTCCTGCTAAGACTTGTTTTCCCAAAATGCAGCACCTCGCATTTATCTAAATTAAACTCCATCTGCCACATCTCGGCCCATTGGCCCATCTGATCAAGATCCTGTTGTAATCTGAGGTAACCTTCTTCGCTGACCACTGCACCTCCAATTTTGGCATCATCTGCAAACTTACTAACTATACCTCTTATGCTCAATCCAAATCATTTATATAAATGATGAAAAGTAGTGGACCCAGCACAGATCCTTGTGGTATTCCACTGGTCACAGGCCTCTAGTCTAAAAAACAACCGTCCACCACCACCCTCTATCTTCTATCTTTGAGCCAGTTCTGTATCCAAATGTCCAGTTCTCCCTGTTTTCCATGAGATCTAACCTTGCTAACTAGTCTCCCATGGGGAACCTTGTTGAATGCCTTACTGAAGTCTGTATAGATTACATTCACTGTTCTGCCCTCATCAACCTCTTTGATACTTCTTCAAAAAACTCAATCAAGTTTGTGAGACATGATATTCTGCGCATAAAGTTATGTTGACTATCCCTAATCAGTCCTTGCCTTTCCAAATACATGTACATCCTGTCCCTCAGGATTCCCTCCAGCAACTTGCCCACCACCGATGTCAGGCTCACTGGTCTATAGTTCCCTGGTTTGTCTTGACCACCTTTGTTAAACGGAGACATCACTTTAGCCAACCTCCAGTCTTCGAGCACCTCACCTGTGACTATTGATGATACAAATATCTCAGCAAGAGGCCTAGCAATCCCTTTCCTAGCTTCCCATGGAGCTTTAGGATACACCTGATCAGGTCCTGGGGAGTTATCCATTTTTATGCATTTCAAGACGTCCAGCACCGCCATCTCTGTAATATGGACATTTTTTTTCAAGATGCCACCATCTATTTGTCTAGATTCTATACCTTCCATGTCCTATTCCACAATAAATACTGTTGCAAAATACTTGCTTAGTATCCCCCCCGCCCCCATCTCTTGTGGCTCCACACAAAGGCCGCCTTGCTGATCTTTGAGGGACCTTGTTCTCTCCCTAGTTACCGTTTTGTCCTTAATGTATTTGATAAAACCCTTTCAATTTTCCTTAACTCTATTTGCCATAGCTATCTCATGTCCCCTTTTTTTCCCTCCTGATTTCTCTCTTAACTATACTCCTACTACCTTTATACTCTAAGGATTCACTCAATCTATCCTGTCTGTACCTGACATTTGCTTCCTTCGTTTTCTTAACCAAACCCTCAATTTCTTTAGTCATCCAGCATTCCCTATACCTACAGCCTTTCCTTTCATCCTAGCAGGAATATACTATCTCAGGACACTCGTTATTCTCATTTCTGAAGGCTTCCCACTTTACCTGAAAACATCTGCGCCCAATCAGCTTTTGAAAGTAATTGCCTCACACCATCAAAATTGGCAGTAATTCTCCAATTTAGAACTTCAACTTTTAGATCTGGTCTATCGTTTTCCATTTCTATTTTCAAACTAATACAATTATGGTTGCTGGCCCCAAAGTGCTCCCCCACTGACATCTCAGTCACCTGCCCTGCCTTATTTCCCAAGAGTAAGTCAAGTTTTGCATTTTCTCTAGGTATATCCACGTACTGAATCAGAAAATGTTCTTGTACACACTTTACGAGTTCCTCTCCATCTAAAAGCAGCACAGTGGTTAGCACTGCTGCCTCACAGCACCAGGGTCCCAGGTTTGATTCCATCCTTGGGTAACCGTCTGTGTGGAGTTTGCACATTCTCCCCGTGTCTGCGTGGGTTTCCTCCCACGGTCCAAAGATGTGCAGGTCTAAATTGCCCAGTGTTAGGTGCATTAGTCAGAGGGAAATGGGTCTGGGTGGGTTACTCTTTGGAGGGTCGGTGTGGACTGGTTGGGCCGAAGGGCCTGTTTCCAGACTGTAGGGAATCTAATCTAATATAAACCCTTAACATTGTGGCAGTCCCTTTATATGTTTAGAAAATTAAAATGCCCTACCATAACCACCCTATTGTTCTTACAGATAACTGAGATCTCCTTACAAATTTGTTTCTCAACTTCCCTCTGACTATTGTGGGGTCTATAATACAATCCCAATAAGGTGATCATCCCTTTCTTATTTCTCAGTTCCACCCAAATAACATCCCTGGATGTATTTCTGGGAATATCCTCCCTCAGCATAGCTGTAATGCTATCCCTTATCAAAACTGCCACTCCCTCTCCTCTCTTGCCGCCTTTTCTGCCCTTCCTGTAACATTAGTATCCAGGAACATTAAGCTGCTAGTCCTGTCCATCACTCAGCCATGTTTCTGTAATTGCTATGATATCCCAGTCCCATGTTCCTAACCAAGCCCTGAGTTCATCCGCTTTCCCTGTTCGGTTTCTTGCATTGAAATAATTGCAATTTAATTTATCAGTCTGAGTTTGTTCTCTGCTTTGTCCCTGCCTGCCCTGACTGTTTGTTTGACTCACCTTTGTTCTCAACTGTACCAGTATCAGATTGATCTCTTTCCTCATTATCTCCTTGGGATTCCTCCCACCCCCACCCCTGCCCAACTTACTAGTTGAAATACTCCTGAGCAACTCTAGCAAATCTCTCTGCCAATATATTAGTATCCTTCCAATTTAGGCGCAATCCGAGCTCCTTGTACAAGTCACTTCTATCCCAAAAGAGATTCTGTGATCCAAAAATGTGAATATTTCTTGCATACTCTAGCTCCTCAGCCAGGCATTCATCTGCTCTATCCTTCTATTCCTGCCCTCAGTAGTTCATAGCACCGAGAGTAATACAGATATTACTACTGTTAAGGATCTCCTTTTTAACTTCCTACTTAATTCTTTGTAATCTCCCTTCAGAATCTCAACCTTTTCCCCTCCTGTGTTGTTAGTTCCAATGTGTACAATGACCTCCTGGGTTTTATCCCCCTTGAGAATATTCTGCACCCTCTCTGAGACATCCTTGATCCTGGCACTAGGGAAGCAACACACCATTCTGACCACTTTCTGCTGGCCACAGAAACGTCTGTCTGTACTCGGACTAGAGAATCCCCTAACACAATTGATCTCTTGCAACTCGACATACCCTTCATTACATTAGAGCCAGTCTCAATACCAGAAACATGGCTATTTGTGCTACATTCCCCTGAGAATCCATCACCCCCTATATTTTCCAAAACAGCATACTTGTTTGAAATGGGGATAGCCACTACTTGCCTACTTCTCTCACCTTTCCTGGAGTTAACCCATCTACGTGACTGTATCTGCGACTTTTCTCCCTTCCTATAACTGCCTTCCATCACATCCCCTTGCTCTTGTAAATTCCTCATTACGTCTAACTGTCTTTCCAACTGATGCATTCGATCTGATAGCAATTGCAACCAACAGCATTTATTGCAGATATAATCCTCAGTAACCCATAAATGTTCCCTAAACTCCCGTATCTGACAAGAAGAGCATATCACTACTAAAAGCCATTTTTGCTTCTTTCAATCTACAGACCCAGAAAATCGCTCTGTCTTATTCCTCTACAAAACTCGATTCCAGGTTAAGTTAATACTGATGGCTTATGTCTCTTGATTAAACTTAAAAATATATTTCAAAATAACATATAATCAAGAAAGAACCCACTCTACTCACTACTGCAGACTTACTGTGATGCCACACTTAAAATTTTCACTTATCTGTTTATGTACTGTGACCTCTCCCAAACAGGTTCCTCCAAGATTAGTTGTGAATTTCACTGTTTGTTAATTTTCCCAGATGCACTCCGATGTCTAGCAATACATGAATTCAAACAGCAAAGGGAGTAACTGCGCACGTTCACTGCTGTGTCAGTTAGCAATGTGGGTTTCTTTCTCTCTCTGTCTCCTGCCCTGACCTAACCATATGCTTCCTTTGTCTGTTCCTCTCACTTCTAGAAGTGCTGTTGTTTTGACTTTGTTTTGGAAGTTTGGAGGGGGGAAAAATGCACAGTATATAAAACTCCTGGAATTCGAGGGAATCACCTCCAACACCTAAAATACCTCAAAAAAGGAGCAGCTGTTGCAGCCAGAAATTTTTCCCATCCTTCATCTTGGATTACCCAGAATCCTTTAGAAAGACTGCAGAAATCTTTGGAACCAATGGAATCCTCACCCATGAAGCACAAAAAGCTAGCAGCCAAGTTCAGCACTTTAATAGGGAAGGCAAATGGAATGTAGGTCTTTATTTCAAAAATAATCAAATATGAAAGCACCAAGGTTTTGCTAAAAGCACCACAGCTTGAAGCACACTAGCTTTTGGAGCGACGCTCCTGATGAACTACCACCTGATGAAGGAGTGTCGCTCTGAAAGCTAGAGTGCTCCCAATTAAACCTGTTGGACTATAACCTGGTGTTGTGTGATTTTTAACTTTGTGCACCCCAGTCCAACACTGGTATCTCCAAATCAAAACTAAATGTCCATCTTCTGCTCCTGTTTCTTATGGTCTAATTGGTTAGTTATCCCATTGTAGTTTGCGGGAGCTAGGTGTGCGCAAACTGGCTGCTGCGATTTCTCCATTCCAACAGTGATTACACTTCAAAAGTACTTCATTAGCTGCATAGTGCTTTGGGACATCTGCCATGAGATTGCTATATAAGCAGAAGCCTGTTCTTCTTAAAAAAAACAAATCAACAAGAAAGGGAAGAATATCAAATTATTTGTTCTGTTAATGTTGCAGGAGTTGAACCTTCAGTTCAGAGTATTGTAAGAATAATAGGGTGGGGATTTTAACTTTCCAAACATAGATCAGGGCTACTACAGTGTTAAGGGTTTAGATGGAGAGGAATTTGTAAAATGTGTACAAGAACATTTTCTGTTTCAGTATGTGGATGTACCTACTAGAGAAGGTGCAAAACTTGACCTCCTCTCGGGAAATAAGGCAAGGCAGGTGATTGAGATGTCAGTGGAGTACCACTTTGGGGCCAGCGACCATAATTCTATTGGTTTTAAAATAGTGATGGAAAAGCATAGACTGGATCTAAAAGTTGAAGTTCTAAATTGGAGGAATGCTAATTTTGATGGTATTAGGCAAGAACTTGCAAAAGCTGATTTGGGTCAGATGTTCGCAGGTAAAGGGATGGCTGAAAAATGGGAAGCCTTCACAAAAGAGGTAACGAGAGTCCAGAGACAATATATTCCTGTTAGTGAAAGGAAAGGCTGGTATTTGTGGGGAATGCTGGATGACTAGAGAAACTGAGGTTTTGGTTAAGAAAAAGAAGGAAGCAGATGCCAGGTATAGACAGGAGAGACCAAGAGAATCCTTAGAGTATAATGGCAGTGGGAGTGTGCTCATGATGGAAATCAGGAGGGCAAAAAGGGGACATGAGATAGCAAATAGAGTTAAGGAGATTCCCAAGGGTTTTTACAAATATATTAAGGACAAAAGGATAACTAGGGAGAGAATAGGGCTCCTCAAAGATCAGCAAGGCAGCCTTTGCTTGGAGCCGCAGGAGATCGGGGAAGATTATTTTGCATCAGTGTTTACGTTGGAAAGGGTGTGGAACATAAATAATTTGGGGAAATGGATGGTGATATCTTGGAAAAATGTCCATATTACAGAGGAGGAAGTGCTGGATGCCTTGAAAAGCATTAAGGTAGATACATTCCCAGGGCCTGATCAGGTGTACCCTAGAACTCTGGGTAGCGAGGGAAGTGATTGCTGGGCCTCTTGCTGAGATAATTGTATCATTGACAGTCGCAGGTGAGGTGCTGGAAGACTGGAGATTGGCTAATGTCATGCCACTGTTTAAGAAGGGTGGTAAGGACACCGCAGGAAACTATAGACCAGTGAGCCTGATGTTTGTGGTGGGCAAGTTGTTGGAGGGAATCCTGAGGGACAGGGTTTGCACATATTTGGAAAGGCAAGGACTGATTAGGGATAGTCAACATGGCTTTGCGCGTGGGAAATCATGTCTCACAAACTTGATTGAGTTTTTTGAGGAAGTAACAAAGAAGATTGAGGGCAGAGCGGTGGACGTGCTCTATATGGAGTCAAGCATGTGGTGCTGGAAAAGCACAGCAAGTCAGGTGGCATCCGTGGAGCAGGAGAATTGACGTTTTGGGCAAAAGCCCTTCTTCAGGAATAGCGTGATCTATATGGACTTCAGTAAGGCATTGGACAAGGTTCCCTATAGGGGACTGGTTAGCAAAGTTAGATCTCATGGAATACAGGGAGAACTGGCCATTTGGATACAGAACTGGCTCAAAGGTAGAATACAGAGGGTGCTGGTGGTGGAGGGTTGTTTTTCAGACTGGAGGCCTGTAACCAGTGAAGTGCCACAAGGGTCAGTGCTGGGTCCACTACTTCATGTCATTTATATAAATGATTTGGATGTGAACATAGGAGGGGTTGTTAGTAATTTTCCAGTTCAAACCAAAATTGGAGGTGTAGTAGACAGCGAAGAAGGTTCCCTCATATTACAGCGGGATCGTGATCAGATGGGCCAGTGGACTGAGAAGTGGCAGATGGAGTTTAATTCAGATAAATGTGAGGTGCTGCATTTTGGAAAAACAAATCTGAACAGGATCTCTACGCTTGACGGTAAGGTCCTAGGGAGTGTTGCTGAGCAAAGAAACCTAGGAGTGCATGTTCATAGCGCCTTGAAAGTGGAGTTGCAGGTAGATAGGATAGTGAAGAAGGTAATGATATGCTTTCCTTTATTGGTCAGAGTATTGAGTACAGGAATTGGGAGGTCATGTTGCAGCTATACAGAGCATTGGTTAGGCCACTTTTGGAATATTGCATGCAATTCTGGTCTCCTTCCTATTGGAAAGATGTCTTCCTATTGGAAAGATGTTGTGAAACTTGAAAGGGTTCAGAAAAGATTAACAAGGATGTTGCCATGGTTAGAGGATTTGAGCTACAGGGAGGGGCTGAATAGGCTGGGGCTGTTTTCCCTGGAGCGTTGGAGGCTGAAGGGTGACCTTTTATAGGCTTATAAAATCATGAGGGGCATGGATAGGATAAATAGACAAAGTCTTTTCCCTGGGGTGGGGGAGACCAGAACTAGAGGGCATAGTTTTAGGTGAGTTATAAAAAGGGACCTGAGCGTGTTGTGTGTATGAAATGAGCTGCCAGAGGAACTGGTGAAGGCTAGTACAACTGCAACATTTAAATCTGCATGTGTAAATGAATAGGAAGCGTTTAGATGGATATGGGCCAAGTGCTGGCAAATGGGACTAGATTAGTTTAGGATATCTGTTCGGCATGGACGAGTTGGACCGAGGGGTCTGCTTTTGTGCTGTACATCTCTATAACTGACGTGCCTGTGCACCTTTTTCCCTATGAATAACGCAGGCCAAAACATTCTTATTGTTCTCTGGATTAACCAGTGTTCATCTGTCTTGTTTTTGTAGATTTTCTTTCTTCCCATTGATTTCCTCAATTTACAAAAGTAAATAATTAACGTGCAAGAGTTTTCAAATGCACAAAAGCTGATATTTTTTTTCTGGAAAATTTTTTTTGGAACAATGTCATTCTACTTCTGTCTCTTTTGACTTGTCAATTCTACTTTGGAATTCATTGTCAAGAATACTTTTAAAATAATTGAGAGATTAAAATCAAGATGCTCAGAACGCCAGGATTGAGCACAAAGAACTCTGAATACTGTGGGACCAAGCAGGTTACATAAATAAGGATTAGGGAGAGTGTGAAGGGGTTTGACCGTGAAAATGAGACATTGCTGAATTGAGAGCCAACGAATGGTAGCAAGGTTGGGGGTGATGGGAATGAATTAGGATTCAGGCAGAAAAAGGAACTTGATGACAGATATTCGCAATTTACTGAGGAGTGAACAGCTGCATGATCCACTCGAGTGCAAGTTCAGCAGAGAGCTGATCCATTTTCCTACGGCATTTCCTTTTATTAATGGTCTCAAGCATCCAGTGTGTGGAGTTACAATTGCTGTTTCCTTCCTTTTGCACATAATGAGCTTTCTTTCCAAGAACGGATCTGATTTACAATGACTGTACTGGCTGAGGAGGATATGTCGCAGTGCACAAACTAACTGTGATAAGGATGGCACATTGAGTAGAATCCATCTAATTCCATAAAATTGTTGAGAAATTACTTTACTTCATCTAGCAAACTCGACCCACCATGTGGTACTAGTTCAAAGTGAACAAGTTTGTCCTCATATTTAAGGTCTGTCTGTTGGTCTGTGCTGTGCAAGCACTGTGAATTAACCATGATGTTTGAGGTGCTGATTTAAATAGTGTTGTTGAAAAGCTATATAAAATATCTTAGTTTTCTGCTCTAATTTTTTTTAAGTGTTTCAGAATTTTCATCTTGCTGCTCCTTTCTCTTGCCTAAAATTGATAATTTATGCAGGACCCAAGTATGCGTGCTGCCAATTTTCAAGGGAGCCCAGCCATAGACATGTTCAGCATTCTCGGAATTAGTAGATGGCAAAAGGATAAGAATGAGATATGTGGACTGGAAAGGAAATCCTACTTTTGGAAGGAAACTGAATGGAATCTTGTTTCGAGCAACATGTGTCGGTCATCTAAGCAAGCCAAACTGAGTTGAAATTTAAACAGTTAAAAATCACGCAACACCAGGTTATAGTCCAACAAGTTTATTTGGAAGCTCTAGCTTTCGGAACGCTACTCCTTCAGGTGGTTGTGGAGTATAAGATCTTAAGACACAGAATTTATAGCAAAAGTTTATAGTGTGATTTAACTGAAATTGTTTTGAAAAAGCCCTGGATTGTTTAAGTCTCATCTTTTAGAATGAGCGTGTTGTTTCAGTTCTTTCATATGTAAATCACAGAACTTTAAAGTTACATTCTCAAGTGAACTTTAACAAAGCAAAAGTTTATAGTGTGATTTAACTGAAATTGTTTTGAAAAAGCCCTGGATTGTTTAAGTCTCATCTTTTAGAATGAGCGTGTTGGTTTCAGTTCTTTCATATGTAAATCACAGAACTTTAAAGTTACATTCTCAAGTGAACTTTAACGATTGATGTCATGTCAGCCCAGATGATGCATTTAAGGTGTGAGGTACCCTGTGTGAAGCTGTCTGTGCCACAGTGTTCAGACTGATTCTAATCTAAAAATGGATTTGCGGAATCTTACATGGATTTGTGCTGTTTTTGAACAAAATAAAATGTAATTCTGCAAGTACAAATTCACCCCACAAACTTTGTGTGTGTGTGTGTGTGTGTGTGTGTGTGTGTGTGTGTGGTGGGGGATGTTATGAGTGTGTGAGAGAGAGTGTAAAGGGGTATAGGTCTGTGAGAGGGTGTGTGCGCTCGCCTGAGTGTGTGGGACTATGTGTGAGCATATGAGAGAGGGTCTGCGTGGGAATATGGGTCTCTAGGAATGTGTGTCTGTCTGTTGGGCAATGGGGTCACCTGTAGTGTGACATGAACAGACACCGACTGATGCACACTCACAGAAAGACACAGACACCCATGGTCCTACCTACCTACATACATACATACATACGCGCACACACACAAGTTTGTGGGGTGAATTTATACTTGCAGAATTACATTTCATTTTGCTCAAAAACTGCATGAATCCATGTAAGATTCTGCAAACCCGTTTCTTAGTTTAGAGTCAGTCTGAACATTGTGGCATAGGGCACCTCACACCTTAAATGCATTTTCAGGGCTGGCATGACACCAATTGTTAACGTTCACTTGAGAATGTAACTTTAAAGAAGTTCTGCGAATTACATATGAAAGAACTGAAACCAACATGTTCATTCCAGGTCTTTTTCAATATGATTTCAGTTATATCACACTGTAAAGGTTTGCTATAAATTTTGAGTCTTATGATCTTGTATTTCACAACCATCTGATGAAGGAGCAGCGCTCTGAAAGTTAGTGCTTGCAAATAAACCTGTTGGACTATAACCTGGTGTGTGATTTTTAATTCCGATATCTAGAACTTAATTTCTTTTGTTTTGAACACTTAGCTTCATTGATAGGGGTCTAGTCCACAACAGCAGGCAGGTCATGTTGAACCTTCATAGAACACTGACTGGATGTCAGATGGACGATAGTGTACAGCTCTGGACACTATGCTTTTACAAAGAATGTGAATGGACAGTATAGAAGAGGTTTAGAAGAATAGTTTCAGAGATGAAAACTTCAGTTGTGTGGATACATTGGGAAAAGTAGTGATGTGCTCCTTGGAGAGGCAAACTCTTGAGAGATTTGATGAAAAGTGAATGGTCAGGACATAGTAAAGAGGAAGAAAATGTACTCTGTCTGAAACCATTCTCAACCACTGAAGATCGAGAACCGGAAAACACTTCTTTAAAAATGTGCTTTGCAAAAGAAGTACATGTGGGAGTGAGGGCAAAAACACTTTGCATGCCATATTCAGACAACTCATTGTATTAATGTCTGGAAGTGTGGAGGAGGCAGGTTCGCTTGAGGTTTCAAGAGGGCATTGGATTTTTATTTAAAAAGAAACAGCAAGCAGGATTTTGGGGATAAGGCAGGAGATGGAGCCAAGTCAAAATACTCTGAGCAAATGCAGAACCAAAGGCCTGAATGGCTACCTTCTGCAACATAATTCTGATATTCTGTGAAGCGCCTTGGGATGTTTAACTATGACAAAGACACTATGTAAGTACATGTCGTTACTTTGTATCTTTCCCAATCCAGAGCCAAAGAGAATTCACCTGGGAGGAAACTATGTAGTATTGAGGCAATCCTGTTGATCAACAGTACGTCATTTTGTATCCTCTAGACTTCACAATCCAATCTTAGCAACTGTTTCCCTGGAAATTCAAAATTTTGGCTATACTTGAGTCATTAACAAAGGAATGGGTGGGAATGTTGTAATGCAACAGTAGTTGGAGTTTGCACGAAATAACAAGCCATTGATATCTGAATGTTAAATGTTGGTGACTCCTCCTTCACATTCAAATTATTCCCTCAACCCTGTGAGAAAACAGGAGATTCTTCCTTCTGTCTTAGCAAGAATTGAAGATGATGTATGAACTGGTGAATCTTGGTAACCCTTGATAATCTGTAGTGAAAATTAAAACTCCACAGCTATGTGCATAACAGCATTAATATATCTGTGGTCCAGTCACCTGCAAAAGTGGTTGTCCAAAGTTGCTTAATTCAGACTTTTAGCATTGAACTCTCACTTGACTATTTAAATTGTTTAAAGGCAATTATTGTGAATACTTTACTTCTTTAGTGTAGAAATAGTTTAATTGTTAATGGACTTTACAATATATTGTCATAAATATGTTTACAGATATAATTTGTCAATGCATATGCCAAAATGTGTGTGTGTGTGTGTGTGTGTATATTGCCCACAGTGTGCAGGGATGTATAGGTTAGGTGCATTAGTCAGGAATAAATTATAGGGTAGGGGAATGGGTCTGAGTGGGTTACTCTTTGCAGGGTTGGTGTGGCCTTGTTGGGATGACGGACCTGTTTACATACTATAGGGATTCCAATTCTAAAGAAATTTGAACTAATTGAAGAAGTGCAACATTGGTTTATTGAGGTTGGGTCATGTCTTACATATTTAACTTTTTTTTGAGGCTGTACCTAAAATATAGAGGAGGAAATAATCATGGCTATAGTTTGTATGCAATTCTGAAGGTGTTTGAGAACATTCTGCATAACAGAATGTTAAATTAGGTTGAGGATTGTAAACAGGAAATTAGGAATAAAATGTACAAATACCCAAACTGGAAGAAAGTAATTGGTGGTGTCTCACAAGGATATGTCCTGGAGCTTCAACTCATCAATGTTTTCATTAATGATTTGAAATTGTATATCCAAGATTGTAATGACATAGAATAGACAGGAACAGTAAAATAATTAAGCATTTTAATAGATTAAGTGAATGGGTAATAAACCCGCAATAAATGAATTTGAACACCCAGTGTGAGGTGTCCATTTTGAATTAAAAAGGTTAAATAGTGTCGATCTAAGAACAGTGGTGAGCCAGAATGATTTAGGAGCTTATGTATACTAATCACAAAGACATAGAACAAAAACAGGAATTACTGCAGAAACTCAGCATGTTTGGCAGACTCTGCAGAGAAAGCAAAGTTAACTTTAACTGGATTCTGAAGAAGGGTCACTCAACTCTAACTCTACTTTCTCCATGCAGATCCTGCCAGACCTGCTGAGATTTTCCAGGATTATCTGTTCTGGTTTCAGATCTTCAGCATCTGCTGTTCTTCATTTTATTTTACTAAAATGTATAAGTTAGGCTCAAAGGATAATCCGAAAGGCTAATTGATGTTGGCCTTCATGACTACAAAGTGGAGGAAATTTTGCTGCAGCTTACAAAATCTTGGTTATACCACAACTGGACTAATATGTACTGTTGGTGAAATCGAGATAGGCTATTTAGGAGATAAATTAGAAAACCCCTCTACACAGAATGGCAGAATTGCAGAACGTACTCCATAAAATACAATATGGGCAACTCAATTATTAATTTTCGGCCCAAAATCAATAAGCTTTTCTCTAAAGAATATAAAACGATATAGATTCAAGACAGATGGAAGGAACTTAAGATAAAGATGAGCCATAATTTCAATAAATGGGCAGACTGATGACATTTGATTGCATACACAAATCTACATTTTGAATTTCTAGGTTGTCTAATTGTGTCTTATTTTTCAGTGACTGAAGCAGGCTTTGGTGCTGATATTGGGATGGAGAAGTTCTTCAACATCAAGTGCAGAACATCAGGCCTTAAGCCTAATGTGGTAGTGCTTGTGGCAACAATCCGTGCCTTGAAAATGCATGGTGGAGGCCCCAATGTGAGTAGATGGTGTACACATAGTAATGAGAATGCACCATTCTGCCCACGAGTCTTTTCTTCTATCCAGTCAGATCTATCTTCAACAGAAGGTTTCTTTTCCCATACATAGACATAGTCAAATAACCAAGACAAGATGCATTGAGCAGAAATTGATGTCTGGAGAAAGGAAGTAAAGCTTTAAATGTATTGTCATTCACTTAAGATGGTCAGAATATGTCTGTGAACTAGGAATCACCCAATGGCTCAGGTTCAATGGAGAAATAAGATAGAAATTTGTACCCAATAGTCCAGGGCTGTAATACATCATGATTAAGTGATTCTCCGAATCAGAAGGTGATATGTTGAAAACAACTTCAAGAACCTGAGCACGTAATCCAGTCTGACATCCAAATCCGTACAGTCAATGTTGATAGCTACACTGTAAATGTTGACATTTCAATTGAGGTATGAAACTAAGGCCCCCATCTGCCCAAAGTTGAATGCAAGAAATCTGATGTCACAATTTGAGGAACAGTACATGAGTTATTCGTGCGATGGCCAATGTTTAACAATTATTTAGACATTTTTGATTGATTGAAGTGATCAAAATCTCCTATGGTCACGAAAGGTATTCTGAAATGCTACCTCTTTTGTACTACTTCTACTGTTTTTATTTTTGTGTTTTTGTTTTGTTTTGTTTGCATTTCACCCAAAAATAGCTTGTATAAAATATAACTTCAGGCATGAACATCTGTGTGAGAATCTGTATTTAAGTTAACAAGTGTTACTAACTTGTTCTCTTTCAGGTCACTGCAGGCAAACCTCTATCAAAAGAGTACACTGAGGAGGTATGTATACATCACAAAGACCGGAAGAGTCTTCAGGTTTCCTGTAGTAATGTAATCCAGAATCTTGTATGTGCACTTGTTATGACTGCAGTTGGAGGAGTGCATCATTGCCCTCGTCCCACTAATCTTAAAGCAGTAATGTAAAATAAAAATGCTTTTATTAGCTTATAAAGATGACCAATTTAAATACCTTATCTACATCAGATTGTAGTCAAAAGATCTATCAACCAGGATTCTTAATTATCAAATTATGGATTTAATGTCAAAACAAAACTTATTAAACAAGGATACATTGTTTAGTTAACACTTAAATAATATAGAAGTAATAAGAATTTGCTAATCCACCTGGACTGCACATCCCTGGACACTATGGACAATTTAGTTTGATCAATCCATCTTACCTGCACATCTTTGGCCTGTGGGAGGAAACCGGACCATCTGGAGGAAACCCACACAGACACTGGGAGAATGTGCAAACTCCACGCAGACAAGTCATCAGAGGTTGGAATCTAATCTGGCACCCTGGCACCATAAGGCAGCGCTCCTAACCACTGAACCACTGTGTTGCCCCAGTATTGAACAATATTTATTGAGGTCACTGGCATCTTAATTTTTCTTTCATCCTTTTTAGGGGATGAAAGCTTGACTAGCAAGGTCAGCATTTAATACCTTGTCCCAAATTTCACTTAAAGAGGTGGTGATGTGCTTTCTTTAACAACTGCAGTCTGTCTAATGAATGGAGCTCTCTTAGTGCTCATGGGTCAGGAGTTCCAGGATTTTGACCAAGCACCGGTGACGATATATTTCTAAGTCAGAATGGTTGTTGACTTTCCAATGTGTCTGCTTGTCCATCTAAGAGTTAGAGATTACAAGTTTGGGGATGTGCTGTGAAAGAAATCTGTAGGAATTATGTGCAAAGTAATGGAAGGATAAGTTTATATTATTTTTTACGCCAAATAAACATACAAATTACTTTTAGATATTCAACATATTGCATTATTTCAACGTATATTTAAACTGTAAACTCTAAGGTGTAAATATAATTTTCAGGCATGTTAGTCTCAGATTTGAGATGGTGAAAATAAAGAAAATGTTGTAAGTAATGAGAATTTGCCGCTTATTTTGGAATTAATCTAAATCCCAAAATAATTTAAGTAAGAAATTTAGTGTAGCATTATTTCTGATACAATAAAACTTTTATTTTTTGTGATGTGATGGATTGAATGGAGCCAGTGGGTACCACTCATTTCCAGAAGGGATTCTCTATTCACGAGCTTTCTCTGGAGCAGTCATATCTTCGAATAATTTCCAAGCATAATGAAACAAGATGGCCTGAGAAATGCCTTAGCTACGTATGCAGGTGCTTTAATACCAGTTAGGATTACATAATCTCATGGGCTTTAACTCCTTCAGATGTTCTTGATTAATTTATTCCTTTGTATAAATTGACATAGGCCGAATAAGTCCAAACCATTGAAAGATTTAATAAGATGAGGTTTCACAATTGAGAAATGAATGCCATTTTATGTAAAAGCACAAGTAGTGAAACTAGCTGACCCTCCCTAATCCAGCTGCATTTGAAGCCATTTATAGGTGTACTTTTCCTGCCAGTATATTTGTTTACAGACTCTGTTTTCTCAATTCAGTTCTGGTGAAATGTTAACTCTGCTTGTCTGTCTGCAGGTGCTTGCTGACCTGTTCAGCATTTCTATACTTAACCTTTTAAGTTTCTTTGTTTAAGGCTTATGTCATTGTTTTTGTAGAACCTGAAACTGGTGACTGATGGGTGCTGTAATTTGCAAAAGCAGATAGAGATCGCTCAGCTGTTTGGGATTCCGGTTGTAGTTGCTGTGAATGTATTCAAGTAAGTGCTGTGATTTGGGACTCAATGGGGAAGCACTTAATACATTATGGAGGCCTTGTCCCCTCAACAGAATTTCAAGCTATAGGTTTTCCACCTCTAAGAACTGTCCAGTGTCCAATCAATGTAAACATCTATTAATGAAGGGGCTTCTCATCACTCAATCTTTTCTCAAACTGAACAGGTATATTGCTGATAGCCAGTTAAATTCACTAACAGGTTGATGCTGCATCACCAGAATCAGTTGTTTGATTGAACAGCCCCATTGAGCACCACTTCCGTTCACATCCGTGGTCGCCAGTCTGTTAACTCCAGGTATTCCATCCAATTTAAACACTTTCACTGGGCACGGTGGCCCAGTGGTGGGCGGCACGGTGGCCCAGTGGTGGGCGGCACGGTGGCCCAGTGGTTAGCACAGCTGCCTCACAGCGCCGGAGACCCGGGTTCAATTCCCGCCATAGGCGACTGACTGTGTGGAGTTTGCACGTTCTCCCCGTGTCTGCGTGGGTTTCCTCCGGGTGTTCCGGTTTCCTCCCACAGTCCAAAGATGTGCAGGTCAGGTGAATTGGCCATGGGAAATTGCCCGTAGTGTTAGGTAAGGGGTAAATGTAGGGGTATGGGTGGGTTGCGCTTCGGCGGGGCGGTGTGGACTTGTTGGGCCGAAGGGCCTGTTTCCACACTGTAAGTGTAATCTAAATCTAAATCTAAATCCTAACATTCAAATGTCGTCTTCACCTCTTCCCTTCGATCGTAGAAAAGTAAAGGATAGAAATAACCTGTGAAGTCTAAGTGCGCTTTTTGGAAGAATAACCTGGTTAGTTTCATTGTCCTTTGTTTCTCATTTCTCTGCATCGGATTCTGGGTAATCCAAGATGGAGGATGGGAAAAATTTCTGGCTGTAAGAGCTGCACCTTTTTTGAGGTATTTTAGGTGTTGGAGGTGATTTCCTCGAACTCCAGGAGCAGCAATAACTGTTTATATGCTGTTGCATTGTTTTGGAACTTTGGAGGAAAAAACAGTCAAAACAGAAGCACTTTTAAAAGGGAGAGGAATAGACAAAGGAAGCACATGGTCAGGTCAGTGCGAGAGAGAGAGTGAAAGAAGCCCACATTGTTAACTGACACAGCAGTGGACCTGCACAGTTACTGCCTTTGCTCTTGAATTCATGTATTGCTGGACATCGGAGTGCATCTGGGAAAATTAACAGAGTGAAATTCACAACTAATCTTGGAGGAACCTGTTTGGGAGAGGTCACAGCACAGAAACAGTGGATATTTTAAGCGTGGCCTTACAGTACATCTGCAGTAGTGAGTAGAGTGGGTTTTATGATTATATGTTTTATTGAGATGTCTCTTGATTAAACTTAAAATATAAGCCATAAGTATTAATTTAACCTGGAGCACTGTTTTGTAGAGGAATAAGTCAGTGCTATTTTCTGGGTCTGTAGATTGAAAGAAGCAAAAATGACCTTTAGTAGAGTGATATGCACTTCTTGTTGGATGTAGGAGTTTAGGGGGGGGGTTTGTGTTACTGACGATTATATCTACTATAAATGCCATTGGTTGCAAACACTATCAGATCGAATGGATTGGTTGGAGCGACAGTGGTAATGAGGAATTTACAAGAGCAAGGGGATATGATGGAAGGCAGTTATAGGAAGGGAGAAAAGTCGCAGATACAGTCACGTAGATGGGTTAACTCCAGGAAAGGTTAGAGAGGTAGGCAGGTAGTGCAGGAGTCTTCTGTGGCTATCCCCATTTCAAACAAGTAGGCTGTTTTGGAAAATGTAGGGGAGGATGGATTCTCAGGGGAGCGTAGCATGAACAGCCAAGTTTCTGGTATTGAGACTATTTCTAATGCGAAGAGGGGTACGTCAGGTTCCAAGAGATGGATTGTGTTTAGGGGACTGTCTAGTCCGAGGTACAGACAGACGTTTCTGTGGCCAGCTGCGAAGAATCGGAATGGTGTGTTGCTTTGCTGGTTCCAGGATCAAGGATGTCTCAGAGAGGGTGTACAATGCTCTCAAAGGGGAGAGGGGCCAGCAGAAAGGGAAAAAGTTGAGATTCTGAAGGGAGACTACAGAGTTATGCAAGAATTTAAAAAGGAGGTACTCAAGAGTAGTAATATCTGGATTACTCCCAGTGCTACGAGATAGTGAGGGCAGGAATAGGAGAATAGAGCAGATGAATGCATGGCTGAGGAGCTGGTGTATGGGAGAAGAATTCACATTTTTAGATCATTGGAATCTCTTTTGGATAGAAGTGACCTCTACAAGAAGGACGGATTGCACCTAATTTGGAGGGGACTAATATATTGGCAGGGAGCTAGAGCTGCTCGGGAGGGTAAGTTTGGGGGTGGTGGGGGGGTAGATAATGAGGAAAGAGGTCAATCTGATACTGGTACAGTTGAGAACAAAGGTGAGTCAAACAGTCAGGGCAGACAGGGACAAAGCAGAGAACAAGGTAGGACTGCTAAATTAAACTGCATTTATTTCAATGCAAGAGGGCGAACAGGGAAGGCAGGTGAACTCGGGGCATGGTTAGGAACATGGGACTGGGATATCATAGCAATTATAGAAACATGGCTCAGGAATGGGCGGGACTGGCAGCTTAATGTTCCTGGATACAAATGCTATAGGAAGGATAGAAAAGGAGGCAGGAGAGGAGGGGGAGTGTCGTTTTTGGTAAGGGACAGCATTACAGCTGTACTGAGGGAAGATATTCCCAGATATACACCCAGGGAAGTTATTTGGGTGGAACTGAGAAATAAGAAAGGGATGAACACCTTATTGGGATTGTATTAAAGATCCCCGAATAGTCAGAGGGAAATTGAGAAACAAATTTGTGAGGAGATCTGTTATCTGTAAGAGGAATAGGGTGGTTATGGTAGGGGATTTTAACTTTCCAAACATAGACCAGGACTACTACAGTGTTAAGGGTTTAGATAGAGAGGAATTCGTAAAGTGTGTGCAAGAACATTTTCTGATTCAGTATGTGGATGTACCGACTAGAGAAGGTGCAAAACCTGACCTACTCTTGGGAAATAAGGCAGGGCAGGTGACTCAGGTGTCAGTGGGGGAGCACTTTGGGGCCAGCGAACATAATTCTATTCGTTTTAAAATAGTGATGTAAAAGGATAAACTACATCTAAAAGTTGAAGTTCTAAATTGGGGAAAGGCTAATTTTGACAGTATTAAGCAAGAACTTTCAAAAGCTGATTGGGGGCAGATGTTCGCAGGTACAGGGATGGCTGGAAAATGGGAAGCCTTCAGAAATGAGATAATAAGAATCCAGAGACAGTATATTCCTGTCAGGGTGAAAGGGAAGGTTGGTAGGTATAGGGAATGCTGGATGACTAAAGAAATTGAGGGTTTGGTTAAGAAAATGAATGAAGCATATGTCAGGTATAGACAGGATAGATTGAGTGAATCCTTAGAGTGTAAAGGCAGTAGGAGTATACTTAAGAGGGAAATCAGGAGGGCAAAAAGGAGAACATAGCATTGGCAAATAGAGTTTAGGAGAATTGAAAGGGTTTATCAAATACATTATGGACAAAAGGGTAACTAGGGAGAGAATAGGGCCCCTCGAAGGTCAAAAATGTGTTGCTGGAAAAGCGCAGCAGGTCAGGCAGCATCCAAGGAGCAGGAGAATCGACGTTTCAGGTATAAGCCCTTCTTCAGGAATGAGGAAGGTGTGCCAAGCAGGCTAAGATAAAGGTAGGGAGGAGGAACTTGGGGGAGGGGCATTGGGAATGCGATAGGTAGAAGGAGGTTACGGTGAGGGTGATAGGCCGGAGAGGGGGTGGGGACGGAGAGGTCGGGAAGATGATTGCAGGTCAAGAAGGCAGTGCTGAGTCTGAGGGTTGAGACTGAGATAAGGTGGGAGGGTCGGGATTTGGAAATGAGGCAGCTGGAGAAATCTGCATTCATCCCTTGTGATTGGAGGGTTCCTAGGTGGAAGATGAGGCACTCTTCCTCCAGGCGTCGTATTGCCATGGTCTGGTGATAGAGGACGCCAAGGACCTGCATGTCCTTGGCGAAGTGGGAGGGGGAGTTAAAGTGTTCAGCCACGGGGCGGTTGGGTTGGTTGGTGCGGGTGTCCCAGAGGACCCAACCGTCCAGTGGCTGAGCACTTTAATTTCCCCTCCCACTCCGCCAAGGACATGCAGGTCCTTGGCCGCCTCCATCGCCAGACCATGGCAACACGGCACCTGGAGGAAGCGCACCTCATCTTCCGCCTAGGAACCCTCCAACCACAAGGGATGAATGCNNNNTACCACTGAAGAAGGGCTTATGCCCGAAACGTCGATTCTCCTGCTCCTTGGATGCTGCCTGACCTGCTGCGCTTTTCCAGCAACATATTTTTCAGCTCTGATCTCCAGCATCTGCAGTCCTCACTTTCTCCCCCTCAAAGATCAGCAAGGCGGCCTTTGTGTGGAGAGGCAGGAGATGGGGGAGATACTAAACGAGTATTTTACATCAGTATTTACTGTGGGAAAAGGACATGGAAGATATAGAATGTAGGGAATAAGATGATGACATCTTGAAAAGTGATAGCAGAGGAGGAAGTGCTGGATGTATTGAAATGCATAAAAGTGGATAAATCCCCAGGACCTGATCAGGTGGATCCTAGAACCCTGAGGGAAGCTAGAGAAGTGATTGCTGGGCCTCTTGTTGAGATATTTGTATCATCGATAGTCACAGGTGAGGTGCCTGAAGACTGGAGGTTGCCTAACATGGTGCCACTATTTAAGAAAGATGGTAACGACAAGCCAGGGGAACTATAGACCAGTGAGCCTGATGTCAGTGGTGGTCAACTTGTTGGAGGGAATACTGAGGGACAGAATGTACATGTATTTGGAAAGACAAGGACTGATTAGGGATAGTCAACATGGCTTTGTGCGTGGGAAATCATGTCTCATAAACTTGATTGAGTTTTTTGAAGAAGTGACAGGATTGATGAGGGCAGAGCGGTAGATGTGATCTATATGGACTTCAGTAAGGCGTTTGACAAGGTTCCCCATGGGAGACTGGTTCGCAAGGTTAGATCTAATGGAATGCAAGGAGAACTAGCCATTTAGATACAGAACTGGCTCAAAGGTAGATGACAGAGGGTGGTGGTGGAGCGTTATTTTTCAGACTGAAGGCCTGTGACTAGTGGAGTGCTACGTGGATACTTTTCTTAATTTATATAAATGATTTGGATGTCAGCATAAGAGGTATAGTTGGTAAGTTTGCAGATGACGCCAAAATTGAAGGTGTAATGGACAGCGAAGAAGGTTAGTCCAGATTGCAAAGGGATCTTGACCAGATGGGCCAGTGGGCTGAGGAGTGGCAGATGGAGTTTAATTTAGATAAATGTAAGGTGCTGCATTTTGGGAAAGCAAATCTTAGCAGGGGTTGTATACTTAATGGTAAGGTCCGAGGGAGTGTTGCTGAACAAAGCAACCTTGAAGTGTTGTTTCATAGCTCCTTGAAAGTGGAGTAGCAGCTAGTTAGGATAGTGAAGAAGGCGTTTGGTATGCTTTTCTTTATTGGTCAGAGTATTGAGTAAAGGAATTAGGAGGTGATGCTGTGGCCATACAGGACATTGGTTAGGCCACTTTTAGAATATTGCATGCAGTTCTGGTCTCCATCCTATTGGAAAGATGTTGTGGAACCTAAAGGATTCAGAAATGATTGACAAGGATGTTGCCAGGGTTGGAGGATTTGAGCTGTCGGGAGATGTTGAATAGGCTAGGGCTGCTTTCCCTGGAGCGTCGAGGCTGAGGAGTGACCTCAGAGAGGTTTATAAAATCATGAGGGACATGGATAGTATAAATAGACTTTCCCCTGAGGTGGGGGAGTGCTAAGGGGCAGCGTTTTCACCCAGAGGGTGGTATGTGTATGGAATGAGCTGCCAGAGGAAGTGGTGGAGGCTTGTACAATTGCAACATTTAAAAGGCATCTGGATGGGTATATGACGAGGAAGGGTTTAGAGTGATGTGGGCCAATTGCTGGCAGGTGGGACTAGATTGGGTTGGGATACCCGGTTGGCATGGACGAGTTGGGCCGAAGAGTCTGTTTCCAATATCTTTCATAAGCTTATAGTTATATCTGTATCTTGCACCCTTGCAAGCAGTAATTTCCAAATCTGAACTTTTCCTTAGTCACTTCTGGTACTTTTCCCTCCAGTACACTTCTAGCTAATGACTGACATCTATGTTCTCCTGTAATTCAGTCTTCAGGCATTGGAATCGGTTCCTCTTTATTTATTTTATCCACATCCTTTACGATTTTAAATGTCTCTATGAAGTTTCCTCTTTGCTTCTCCTCAAAGGAGAGCCCCAACTTCACCAGTATATCCATAAGTGAGATCTCTCATCCCTGGAACCATTCCAGTAAAAGGCTCCTGAGCTGTCTTCAAAATCAAAATCATAAAGTTCTTACTAAAATATAGTGTCCAGAGTTGCATTCAATATTCCAGTGAGGACCAAGCTAATGTTTTAAGTAGGTTTAGCACAGTATCTTGGGTTTTATACTTTCTGCGATCATTTATAAAGCCCGTGATTCCACGTGTTATGTGTTAAACTCTCCTGCCACTATCAAAGATTTGTGCATAAATACCCCTGCCTCTCCCATATGTTCTTTTGAGTTGGGCTTTTGTGCAATCCCTCATTTTGTCACTGCACTCTGCTTTCAGCTGTCTTGATCCTAAACTCTGGAATTTTCTCCCTCACCAGTCAGCCTTTATGGTTGCCTTTTTAAAATTGCTCTTTATAACCTTTCTAATTAGCCAAAAAGTTAATTATCTGCCTTTGCATGTCTATGTGTGTGTCATTGTGTCAGGTAACAATCCAGTGTAGGACCCTGGGATTTTACTTAAATTAAAGGCACTACATAAATGCACATTGCTGACTATAAACCGAGAGTTTAAAACAATTCATTTTAACAAAATTACTATAGATGTATGCTGGAGATATGGTGAACTATAAATGGAGCCTTTGTTTAGCAATCTGCCTCTGATAATTACTGGTTAGTTGTTTTCTGTTAAAGTAGCAATTTCAATTATCCATTGATCTGATTTAAAGGATGAAAACAGCATCGGAATTCATTACTTTAAAAAGAATGTTATCTAATAATTAGAAAGATGTGACTTTGAACTTCACAAGGATGGATTCTAATGGAATTATCCAATGCCTTTAGAAATGGGTCTCACTGAACTGGAAAAAAAATTACTCTGCAATCCACTTATAGTATAAATGAAGATTAGAAACTTCATAGGTTGAGTGAAGATTTTTTGAACTATTTTAGAAAAGTTGAATTAGCAATTTATGAATAATTTTCTAGTGCTACTAGTAGCAGCTCAAGACATTGGACATTTGAGTTTTAATCTGAGAACCAGGACATTCAATTGATGCAGTTCAGCTTTGAAACCTCTACTGAGTTTCTCACACTTTAATTTCTGACACAACCCCTGGTGGCCACAGTTTATCTTTCCACGTTGAAGTCTGAACCCAGCAGAAGCATTTAATTCTGCATTTATTGATGGTAAGACTATTCTACCTACATGGGACATCAAACTAAGAATTTGGTTCAAAAATAGGGAAAAAAAAGCGACTGGAAGGTATTGAGTTGAGACTGAGATGGTGCTGAGTGGAATGTTAAGGCCATTAGATGCCTGTTGCTTCTGATCTCTAAACAACCTAGGCATTGAAACAAATTGCAAGCTTTATCAAATTTCTGTAATGCTCCAAAATAGAGAGCAGTACATACTCTGATAGTAACTGTTAAAGATATACAGGGGATTTATAGGCGTGATGGGAAAAAAAACTAGTGAAAACTAAAATTTAAACTGAGATTTAAAGTTATTCTCATGAGTCAAACGATTGTATAACTGAGGAATGATAGTACGCTGTTTGTCCTGTTGAATGCGACATGGTTTTGAAGTATTGCGAAATATAACCAGAACATTGGGACAAGAGCATTTCGGTCTTGTTTAAATATCACTGCTTTTCTAGGGCAGTATGTTCAGTTTAGTTATAATTCCACAAAAATGCTTAAGTATATTTTGGGAAAAATGGAAATAAGAGCAACAAATGTAAAGGAAGGATTTACTGTGGGGACTGTTTGGAAAAGTATAACTTTATAGCATAAAAAGGAGCAAGAGATGCACAAGTTTAGTTCGCTACTTCAAAGTGAAGTAGATCAGTCGGACTGCAGGTATTAACTTAATTGCATGAAAAGTACATTTCAAGCTGACCTGAAGAATCAATCACACTGGCTGGCTGGAATAATTTGTTAGCTGATTTGTTAAGAAAGTTACTGAAATATTATTTATCTTTAAAATGTAATAGGATGCCAGGCTGGGAGTTTTATTTGCTGTAATGTGTGAAATCTCATTGTCAGGTTTAATCACCTATTCAAGCTGCTGCAAAGCCAGCAGAGTTTGCATTTGACTAATGGGGAGCAAACATGCCAATACACAAGTCCAGGAAATCGAGGCATGTGTTAACTGAAGCCAAGTTTTAAAATATTGTTAGGCATGCACAAAAATATAGTTGAATAGAACATTGGTTAGGCTACTTTTGGAATATTGCATGCAATTCTGGTCTCCTTCCGATAGGAAGGATGTTGTGAAACTTGAAAAGATTCAAAATAGATTTACAAGGATGTTGCCAGGGTTGGAAGATTTGAGCTATAGGAAAAGGTTGAATGGGCTAGGGCTGTTTTCCCTGGAGTGTTGGAGGCTGAGGGGTGACCTTTATAGAGGTTTATAAAGTCATGAGGAGCAAGGATAGGGTAAATAGACAAGATCTTTTCCCTGGGGTGGGGGAGTCCAGAACTAGAGAGCATTGGTTTAAGGTGAGAGGGGAAAGATATTTAAGAGACCTACAGAGCAGCTTTTTCACACAGAGGGTGGTGCATGTGTGGACTAGGCTGCCAGAGGAAGTGGTGGAGGCTGGTACAATTGCCACATTTTAAAAGGCATTTGGATTGGTAGATGAACAGGAAGGGTTTGGAGGGATATGGGCCAGGTGATGGTAGTTGGGACTAGATTGGGTTGGGATATCTCGTCAGCATGGACATGCTGGAACCAAGGGTCTGTTTCCATGTTGTACATCTCTGACTCTAAATATAGCAGCTAACGTTATAGACTACACAGAACTGGATAACTTTTCATTCATCAATGACTACCTTTCTTAAAGGCTAACTGTTTACAGGATAATCTTGTACCTTTGCTTCAGATCTTAATAAATGGGTTAGGTTGTTTTGGGATACTATATGCACTGAAGTACTGGAAAGTTGTGCCAGTGAGGAATCAGGCTGCCAGATCTGGAGCAGGTCGCTTTCTAATCTTGTGACATCAAGCATGACCTGTTGAAACTGAACTTAAAGGTCCTAGGGAAATATTAATTTATATGCAGAAGATATGGTGGGGGGGGTGGTTAAGGACTAAACAATAGGTGGAGATAGAGCCCAAAGAGAAGAACAGCTGGACAGACAAAGGAGTAGATAAGGATCTGGCTAGGAGGGTGAATACCTGTTATTGGAGATGGTTAATGGCTAACCATAGGTAGTATGTAATGACAGACAGCGATAACAAGGCCTGTTGAGTGGCATAGGGGGCTAGGACGTGGGAGAGTTCAGGCCCTAAAATTATTGAACTCTATATTGAGTCCAGAGGGCTTCAGGGTTCCTAAGTGGAAAATTAATTGTTGTTCTTCCAACTTGCGCTGAGTTAACCTTTGCCACTTTAACACGCCACACTTTCTCCTGGCTAACATTTTTTGTCTCAGGCCTGCTATAGTGTTCCAGTGAAACTCCGCGCAAGCTGGAAGAGCACATAATTTTCTGCTTGGGCACCCGTCGGCTCTCCAGACTCAATATTGAGTTCAATAATTTTAGGGCCTGAACTCTCCCCATGACCTAGCCCCCTATCCCACATACCAGGCCTTGTTATCATATAGTCTGCTAGGTAGTACGCACTACCTATTCTTAGCTTTTAATGGAGACTGTTAATAGCTATTTACCCATATTTATCTGTACAACCGCTATTCTGTCTTTGGGCTCTATCCCCACTTCTCATTTACTCCTAACCTCCTCCCTGGCATTTTCCTAGCTTCCATCAGTTCTGAGGAAGGCTCACTGGACATGAAATGTTAAGTCTGTTTTGTCTTCACAGATGCTGCCAGATGGGCTGAGCTTTTCCAGCAATTCTGCTTTTGTTTCTGATTTATAACATCCACAATTATTTGGCTTTTAAAGAGGCTCTTGTTTGTCTGTCTTTCTTCTTCTCAACCTACCCACTTCGCAACACAATCCGCGGATACTGCCTGACCTGCTGTGCTTTTCCAGCACTGCACTCGCAACGCTAATCTCCAGCATCTGCAGTCCTCACTTTCGCCCTGTGTAGTCTGTGGTCCAGCAGAAATTGAGTACTAACAAATGAACATTGACAGACTCGCCATCTTTTGACTTAAGTGCTGACCAAGGCTGAAGACCATTTCAACACAGAATAAAGCATCATGAGTAGGTTGGTCAGCTAGCTCATGGCTGGTTAGATCATCGTAGCTCTATTTGCCTTGCCTTGTTTACGGAGAAAGGGAGAACTGCAGATGCTAGAGATCGGAGTTGAAAAGTGTAGCACTGGAAAAGCACATCAGGTCAGGCAACATCCGAAGAGCAGGAAAATCACGTTTTGGACAAAAGCCCTTCATTAACCCTTCCTGATGCTGCCTGACCTGTGCTTTTTCAGCGTCACACTTTTGGACTCCTATCTTCTGTATATCACTTAATATCCTTACTTAACAACAATGTGATCAATCTTAAACTCTGAAATTTTCAGTTCATCCCCACCAGCCCCAACCTCAGCAACTTTTTAATGGAGAGGGACCTAGAATATTAACATTGTTTGTGTAAAACAATGCATACACTTCCTTACGGCTGAGCTCTGAGTTTAAGGTTATGTCTGATTATTTTGGACTCTCCACCAGACCAAATAATTTCTCTCTCTCTTTTTACCCTGTCAACTCCTTTAATCATTCATGACTATTTCTTCTGTATGGAAGAGAATGGAAGCCTACTCTCGTGTTCCTGATCTCAACATTTTAAATCTTGTAGTCCAAGTTTCATTCAGGAGCTGTAGCTCGTCTCCAGATCTAATACCTTTTTAGCATTTAAAATTGATAATGGGTATGCATGAAGAAGAATTTAAGGTTCACTGTAAGAGTATTAGGTGTGTTGCTTGAGCAATTGAGGTAATGAAAGGCAGTAGAAGTGCTGTCTTTCAGATGGGTAGAGGTCCCTTGGCACTAGTGGAAGAGGAGTATGGTACTTCATTGTAGCTTGACCAATATTTATCACTTAACCAATATCACAAGAAGAGACCATTTGATTATGATCACATTGCTGTTTTTGGAATCTTGCTGTGCACAAATTGATTGTTACGTTTCTAATACAACACCAGTAACTTCTCTTCTAAAGTACTTTGGTTCAGTCATTTATGATACTCTAAGATTGTGAAAAGCACTGTATAATCACAGTCTTTCTTTGCATAGGACTGATACTGAAGCAGAGATTAATCTTGCCTGTCAAATTGCAAAATGCTCTGGAGCTTATGATGCTGTGCCATGCAATCACTGGTCCATTGGAGGCAGAGGGTCATTACAGCTGGCTGAGGCTGTCAGGCAGGCTGCAGATCAGAAGAGTAGCTTCAATTACCTTTATGACCTAAAGGTAAGAACCTTTTCTTTTAAAACTTGTTCTCTATTTAGATAAGTGTCAAATGTTCCCCTATGAGATACAATGAATATAGTAGCCAAAGTAAGGGGTATGGTGGTAGGAAAACCACAGGCAAACTGCTGGCAATTGCCTGAAATGTATTTGCTGTACATCAGTAAGAATAAAACAAGACCTGCTTTCAACCTGCTATTTCAGGAAAGCACCGTGGAGTCACATTTGCAGGTATAAAGTAAACTTACAAAATTCTCATACATGCTGCAGATATCATAAGTTATCGATGTTAATGACTCTGCAGTACTAATGTGGAATTGAGTCACCAATAAGCCAAAAGTGCTAAGCATAACCATCACTGAACCCCTTGGGCTATGAAAGATAAATAGGAAGTGAAACTGTTAATAACATATGTAATCACAAGTAGACTGGAACACAATGAGAATTCTCCTTCTTTTGAATAGTGCTATGGGTTCTTTTGCGTGCAACTGAGAGAACATGTGGCCTCTGTTTACTATTTCACTTCCTGCAATGTAGTCCTTCCTTGATGTTGCACTGGACAGTCTGCGATACATTATCGAGTGGGTGTTGAACCCATATCCCCTGACTGAAAGAAGAATTCTATCACCTGGTGTAGAGCTGCAGGTTATGACAATAAAACTGCCCTGTGTGCACGTGTACAATGATGCAGGACTGCAACATTAACAGTATCTGTTGCAGTCATAGACTGCAACCAAGAGAATGAAGATACAAGGTATTTTAATAGACTGGAAGCACTGTAGTATGATCTGGGGGTGGGGCATACTCTTTTTGCCTATCTCGTACAGCTTGGTCTCACTATTTGAAAAATGAGGGGCTGAGACAAATAGAGACACATCCTATTAGCACTCCAGGAATTAGACAGAATATTGACAGATAAATAATCCATGATAAGGTCATGCTAAACCTCTCTCTTACAATTGGATAGAGTGAGGTGTTGGGAATGTTGAAATATTCAAAATGGGGCAGCACGGTGGCTCAGTGGTTAGCACTGCTCTCACCGGGACCCAGGTTCGATTCCAGCCTTGGGCAACTGTGTTTAGAGTTTGCACGTTCTCCCTGTGTGTGCGTGGGTTTCCTCCGGATGCTCCAGTTTCCTCCCACAATCCAAAGATGTGCAGGTTAGGTGAATTGGCCATGCTAAATTGCCCCGTGGTGTTCAGGGATTTGTAGGTTAGATACATAGTCGGGGTAAATGTAGGGTAATAGGATAGGGGAATGGGTCTGGGTGGGTTATTCCTCCGGAGGGTCGGTGTGTACTTGGTGGGCCAAATGGCCTGTTTCCACACTGTAGGGATTCTATAAAAGGAAAATTTAAAAATCAGCAATCTGTTCTTCCATTATTTTATTTCACTCAGTCTCATTCCCAACTGGTTCATTCTGATTTGTTGCCAGAATGTTTCTTAATATGAAAGTAAGCTCTGACAAAGCTGAATGAAATATTTTCACATTTATTTAACCTTTCTTCCTGGGAAAACCATACAATCACTCAAAAAGACAGTAGGTGGAGCTTCAGTTAGAAAATTCAGCCCTGGGTCTCAGTAACAGGAAGGCTTTCATTCTTTTAGCACTTTTTTAGCCATGGCTGTAAAGATTTTTGTAACAATTGTGCACTTTTAAGGAGATAGTGACAATCTAACTATACAAGCTAGATTTAATCCAGGATGAAAGAGGCTGTGCTACAAACAAAGGAGTTAGCCAGTCCTTGTTTGACGTGTAGCAGTTGCCTCTGAATGAGAAAGCTATGGACTCAGATTTGAGCGCACAATCTGAGCTGTCACTCCTGAAAATGTACTACAACAGTCTTAATGGATGGAGGTCACTATCTTTAGTATGAGACATTAAACTGAGGCTCTGAATGTTCTCAAATGACATTATTTGAAGAAAAGCAGAGAAGTTCTCCGAAGAAACCAACTCAATATCTATCCTTCACCCATCATCGTTAGAGGCAGTGCAATCTTTTTGTTACCTCTTGCTGTTTGTGGGGCCTTGCAGTGCATAAATTTCACAGTAATTACACTTCAAGTGATTGCATTGACACTACAGTGCTTTGGTACAAGCTAAGGTTGCAAGATAGCTATAGAAATACAAGTTTTTTTTTTAAACGTAGAGGATCAGGCATGGGATTTTCTTTTTCCTTCCTCTGCTTTGATTTTAGTGCTTGAATATTTTCCTTGTATCTTGAGGACCAGAATGTGACCCAGCTTGATTCTAGTCTGGATAGAGGTATCTACAAAATGAACATAATTCCCTCTAGCTTGAGTCTATTTCTTTTCGTCTATAGTTTTTTCTGCATTTGAGCAGTCTTTAATAAATAGAACTTCCTAGTTTATTGGGTTTCCTCTGCAGGTTTGCTGCTGACCTAAGCCTTGACTCATTTGCTATTTTTTAAAGTTAAGAAACCAAAGCAATCACCCCCTCCTCCCAAGAAAATGATAAAAAGGTTAAAAAATGTCAGTCCAAGCTCAGAAGAAGGCTTTTTTCATATTCCTGGAGTGAAATTTTATGCTTTTCAGATACCTGAAAGTGAAAGTAATTATATGGATTTATGCAATAAAATGTAAGATTATTCACTTTATACGCAATCAGAAGTATCCCATCGGAACCTTCACAATACATGAATACAAATATTTTACCTTGTTATAATTCTTTTTAGGGCATCTTGAAATTTTCCTAACTAGTTGTATCAGGTCATATAAGATATAATGAGTAAGTTAGATTTTAAAAGTGAACATCAATGGTGAATGAAAATACCATCATTTTTACGTTTAATGAACATTGAGTAGATAGACTGGAGAAGTATGCAGTACTATGGCAGGTGAAATTTAACGTAGCAAAATGAATTGCACAGATTTAAAGTGCGTGTAGGATCAGAGATTTGTGGAGTTTACATACACAGTGCTTTGAAGGAGCTGAGACAAGTTGAGAAGATTGTTCTTATGAAAGGGTGCACATATGACCCATGCCATTGTTGGGTGAAACACTGTGCTCGGATGTGCAGTATTGGAGTGACGTTTGGTATGATTCTACTAAAGCAGGAGACCAGAAAAGCATAAGATATTGGAGCAGATATGGGACCAAAAACGCACACTCAATATTTCAAATGCAGTCTGACCGTAGCCTTATACAACCTCGGAAATATATCCATGCTCTTGTATTCTAGCCCTCTTGAAGTGAATGCCAACATTGCATTTGCCTTCCTAACTGTCAACTGAACCTGTATGTTAATCTTAAGAAAATCTTGAAGTAGGACTTCTAAGTCCCTTTGGACTTCAGATTTCTGAAGACTTTCCCTATTTAGAAAATAGTCAATGCTTCAATTCTTCATATCAAAGTGTGTAACCTTATGCTTGCCTACACTGTATTCCATGTGCTGCCACTTTGCCTATTCTCCTAGCCTTTCCAATTCCTTCTGTAGCCTCTCAGTCTTTAAAGTATAACATGAATAGTGGTAGTCCGAACACTGAGCCCTGCAGAACATCACTACTCACCAGCAACTGTCATGAAAAAGACCTTTCTACCCCCACCATCTGCTTCTGACAGTCAATCAGTCCTCTCTCCATTCCAGTACCTTACTCTGAACAGTATGGACTGCCTTAGCAGCCTCCTGTTCAGCACCTTATCAAACGGCCTTTTGGAAATCCAAACAGAGTCCGCTGGCTCCCCTTTGTCTAACTTGCTTGTTACTGTCTCAAAGAATTCTAACAGATTTGTCAGGCATGAACTCTCCTTGATGGAGCTGTACTGACTCAGTCCTATTTTACCATGCATATCCAAGTATTCTGCAATCCCATCCTTAATAATGGACTCTCAAATCTTACCAGCAATCAAGGTCAGGCTAGACAAAGCAGGTGGCTAGAAGAACACAGCAAGCCAGGCAGCATCAGGAGGTGGAAAAATTGACGTTTTGGGTATAACCATTCCTCCTTCAGGACTGGGGGTGCGTGTAAGGAGAGCTGCAGATAAAGGGGGTGGCAGGGGCTGGATGGTGAAGTGGGGATAAGTAAAGAAAGGCACAGGGTACGACCTGATTGGTCAATGGGAGGAAAAAATCTGGTAGGTGGCTGGGAGGAGTATAAGGGAGGGGGAGGAGCTGGAGATGGGGTTGGGGAAGGGAGATTATTTGAAATTGGAGAACTCAAAGTTGAGTCCTCCAGGCTGTAGGCTGCCCAGGTGCAAGATGAAGTGTTGTTCCTCCAATATGCAGTTTGGTTCGTTGTGGCAATGGAGGAGGCCAGGATGGTCATGCCAGAAAGGGAATGGGAAGGGGAATTAAAATGGGTGGTGACTGGGTGTCTGGTTGTCCCCTGCAGGCCTGGCTGAGATGCTCAGCAAACTGCTCCCTAAGTTTGTCTCCCCAATGTAGAGAAGACCACATCGGGAGCACCTGAGAGAAGAGAGGCAGATGAGCCTCTGTCTCACCTGGGAGGACTGTTTGGGGCCCTGCATGGAGGTAAAGGGGGTGGTGTGCTGGCAGGTTTTTCATCTTTTCCAGTTGCAGGGGAAAGGTATCTGAGAGTTCGGGGGGGTTTGGTGGGGAGAGTGGCGCAACCAAGGACTGGCAAAGATAACGGTCCCTGCGGAAGATGTCTTTGGTTTTGGAGTCTAGTTGGAGTTTGCCAAAGTGTTTAAGGATCATACGTTGGATGTGGAGACTGGTGGGGTGTTAGGTGAGGACAAGGGGGACTGTCCCTTTTATATTTGAAGGAGGGGAGCGTTTAGAGCAATGGAACGGGGATGGGGGTGGTGCAGTGGTGGGCTGTCTGGATGACTGGGGGAGTTGTAAAGCGCAATATTTGAAATAGGTGAGCATCTGGGATGCTTGGGAGTGGAATGCCTCCTTTTCTGAGCAGATGTGGCGGAGGCAAAAGGAATTGGGAGAACGACATGGAGTTCTTGCAGGATACTGGGTGGAAGGTGGTATAATCCAGGTAGTTGAGAGTCTGTGGGTTTATAGTAAACGTGCGCCTGGAGACTGTCGCTGGAGATGCAAATGGAGGGGTCAAGAATGGGGAGGGAGGTGTCCAAGATTGACCAAATGAATTTGAGGGCAGGGTGGAAGTTGTGCACAAAGTCAATGAACTGCTCCAATTCAGCCTGAGTGGAGGGTGCTGCACTGATGCGGAAGAGTTGTGGCACAGTGCTGACACAGATACTGACATAGTTGACAAAGAGGCAGGCGTAGCTGGGCCCATCTGAGAGCCTATGGCCACCCCAAGGATTTGGAGGAAATGGGAGGAGTTAAAGGTTATTTTGGGGTTGAGGACCAGTTCAGCATGGCAGAGGAAGTATTGACAGAGGGAGACTGGATACTTCTGTTGGAGAGGAAGGAGCTGAAGGCCTGGAGGCCACCCTTAAATGGACGTGTTTATGGACTGCACATCCATAGTGAAGATAAAGCGCTGGGGAACTCTGCATCCAATGCATCGTCCATAAACACTTGCTCCCACTCGAAACAGACCCCACCTCTCTTTGCCTTCCCAAAGACTGTTCTCTTCACCAGTCTGAGGTTTGTGCCACTCTCCCCACCCACCCCCTGAACCCCCAGGTACCTTCCCCTGCAACTGGAAGAGATGCAAAACCTGCCAGCATCCCCCGTCCCTGTCCCCGCCCCACCGACCTCCATCCAGGGCCCCAAACAGTCCTTCCAAGTGAGACAGATGTTCACCTGCCTCTCTTCCAACCTAGTTTACCGTATCAGGTACACTCGATGTGATCTTCTCAACATCAGGGAGACAAAGCTTAAACTTGGGGAACAGTTTGCCAAGCGTCTCAGCTGGGCCTATCGGTACCCCCAGTACCACCCACTTTAATTCCCCTTCCCACTCCCTTTCCGACATGACAATCCTTGGCCTCCTCTGTTGCCAATGTGTTGGAAGAACAACACCTCATCTTGCGCCTGGGCAGCCTGGAGAACTCAATATTGAGTTCTCCAATTTCAAATAACTTCCCTTCCCTTTCCCCTCTCCAGCTCCTCCCTCTCCATTCCACTCCTCCCAGCCACCCAGATTCCTTCCTCCCATTGACCAACCAGATCATACCCTCTATCTCCACCTATCCGCACTTCACCACCTTGCCCCCACCACCTCCTTTATCTTCAGCTCCCCTTAGACCCATCCCAAGTCCTGAAGAAGGGATACACCCCGAAACATTGACTTCTTCACCTCCTGATGCTGTCTGGCTTGGTCAACGTTTCTGGTGTAACCCTGCTTACGGGACTTGAGGTGGGTCTAAGGGGAGCTGCAGATAAAGGGGGTGGCTTGCTGTGTTTTCAGCATCTTTGTTGTCTACCTTGGATTCCAGCATCTGCAGTTTTTTTGTCTCTAACCAAGGTCAGGCTAACAAGCCCATAATTTCCTGTCTTCTGTCTCCCCTACCTTAAACAGTTGTTACATTAGCCATTTTCCCAGTCCGCTGGGCCCCTCCCTGGTTCCAGTGATTCCTGAAAGATCACCACCAATGCCATCACAATCTCCTCAGCTATCACCTTCAAAAGAATGTTGGTGAATTTTGTAAGTTTTTTTCATGCTTTGGGAGATCACCTGAACACTTCTGCTGGGCTGCCAATACAACTGCATGGCAAAATGTATTGGAATTACCATTTCAATATTGGGAAAATCTTTGCTTGATGGTACATGAAAGAGTATTGGGATAGTCACTGTTCGAATTAGAGTGCGTTGTTGTGGGAATAGTAGCTTGATAGCCAAATGTCCTTTCTGCCTGCTAAAAGCTTGTGATTCTGATAAGGAAGAATGATGAGCTTGACATGCATGTTAATGTGGAAAATTGGAAGAATCAGATTAAACCTTTACCCTTTATTTATGATGTACATGTATTTGCCTTTCCAAATACATGTACATCATGTCCCTCAGTGTTTAACCTTTACCCTTTATTCTGCAGCATTAACTGCAACATTATTGAATGCAGTGTGTACAATTACATTCTACCACTCATCATAGTTATTTAGAGTCATAGAGATGTACAGCATGGAAACAGACCCTTCGGTCCAACCCGTCCATGCCGACCAGATATCCCAACCCAATCTATTCCCACCTGATAGCACCTGGCCCATATCCCTCCAAACCCTTCCTATTCATATACCCATCCAAATGCCTCTTAAATGTTGCAATTGTACCAGCCTCCTCTGGCAGTTCATTCCATACACGTACCACCCTCTGCATGAAAATGTTGCCCCTTAGGTCTCTTTTATATCTTTCCCCCTCACCCTAAACCTATGCTCTCCAGTTCCGACTCCCCGACCCCAGGGAAAAGACTTTATCTATTTATCCTATCCATGCCCCTCATAATTTTGTAAACCTCTATAAGGTCACCCCTCAGCCTCCGATGCTCCAGGGAAAACAGGCCAGGCCTGTTCAGCCTCTCCCTGTAGCTCAGATCCTCCAACCCTGGCAACATCCTTGTAAATCTTTTCTGAACCCTTTCAAGTTTCACAACATCTCTCCGATAGGAAGGAGACCAGAATTGCACACAATATTCCAACAGTGGCGTAACTAATGTCCTGTACAGCCGCAACATGACCTCCCAACTCCTGTACTCAATACTCTGACCAATAAAGGAAAGTATACCAAAGCCGCCTTCACTATCCTATCTACCTGCGACTCCACTTTCAAGGAGCTATGAACCTGTACTCCAAGGTCTGTTTGTTCAGCAACACTCCCTCTGACCTTACCATTAAGTGTATAAGTCCTGCTAAGATTTGCTTTCCCAAAATGCAGCACCTCGCATTTATCTGAATTAAACTCCATCTGCTACTTCTCAGCCCATCTGGTCCAGATCCTGTTGTAATCTGAGGTAACCCTTTTTGCTGTCCACTACACCTCCAATTTTGGTGTAATCTGCAAACTTACTAGCGGCACCTCTTATGCGCACATCAAAATCATTTATATAAAAGACAAAAAGTAGAGGGCCCTGTACTGATCCTTGTGGCACTCCACTGGTCACAAGCCTCTAGTCTGAAAAACAACCCTCCACCACTACCCTCTGTCTTCTACCTTTTGAGCCAGTACTGTATCCAAATAACCTTGCAAATCAGTCTCCCATGGGGAACCTTGTCAAATGCCTTACTGAAGTCCATATAGCTGTGCCCTCACCAATCATCTTTATTACTTCAAGAAACCCAATCAAGTTTGTGAGACATGATTTCCCATGCACAAAGCCATGTTGACTATCCCAAATCAGTCTTTGCCATTCCAAATACATGTACATCATGTCCCTCAGTATTCCCTCCAACAAGTTGACCACCACTGACATCAGGCTCACCGGTCTATAGTTCCCTGGCTTGTCTTTACCGCCCTTCTTAAACAGTGGCACCAAGTTTGCCAACCTCCAGTCTTCCGGCACCTCACCTGTGACTATCGATGATACAAATATCTCATCAAGAAGCCCAGCAATCACTTCTCTAGCTTCCCACAGAGTTCTCGGGTACACCTGATCAGGTCCTGGGGAATTATTCACCTTTAACCATTTAGTATCGCCCCCATTTTCTGTGGCTCCACACAAAGGGCGCTTTGCTGATCTTTGAGGGGTAATCTGGACATTTTGCAAGATGTCACCATCTATTTCCCTACAGTCTATATCTTCCATATCCTTTTTAACAGTGAATACTGGTGTAAAATATTCATTTAGTATCGCCCCCATTTTCTGTGGCTCCACACAAAGGGCGCTTTGCTGATCTTTGAGGGGCCCTATTCTCTCCCTAGTTACCCTTTTGTCCTTAATATATTTGTAAAAACCCTGTGGATTCTCCTTAATTCTATTTGCCAAAGCGATCTCACGTCCCCGTTTTGCCCTCCTGATTTCCCTCTTAAGTATACTCCTACTTTCTTTATACTCTTCTAAGGATTACCTTGGTCTATCCTGTCTATACCTGACATATGCTTCCTTGTTTTTCTTAACCAAACCCTCAATTTCTTTAGTCATCCAGCATTCCCTATACCT
>NC_057718.1:88309994-88329111 GCF_004010195.1 Chiloscyllium plagiosum
CTGATAAGATTCGCATCCAACAGCATTTATGGCAGATATAATCCGCAGTAACCCTTAAACTCTCTTTAAACTCCCACATCTGACAAGAAGTACATATTACTGCAAAGGCCATTTTTGCTCCTTCACAATCTACAGACCCAGAAAATAACACTGTCTTATTCCTCTACAAACACTGTCCCAGGTTAAATTAATAGCTATGGCTTATATTTTAAATTTAATCAAGAGACTTATCTCCAAAAACACATAGTCAAGAAAGAATCCACTATATTCACTACTGCAGCCTTTCTCTTGGACAGACTTAAAACAACTATTAACTTATCTGATTCTGTGCTGTGAATTTCACCCAACAGTTCCTCCAAGATTAGTTGTGAATTTCACTGTTTGTTAATTTTCCCAGATGTGCTCCGATGTCCAGCTCTCTCTCTGTCTCCTGCACTGTCCTCACCATGTGATTTCTTTGTCTGCTCGTCTCCCTTTTAAACTGCTGTTGTTTTGACTTTTTTTTCCAAAGTTCCAAAACAATGCAACAGCATATAAAACAGTAATTGCTGCTCCTGGAACTCGAGGAAATCACCTCCAACACCTAGAATACCTCAAAAAAAGGAGCAGCTCTTACAGCCAGAAATCATGCAGTCTTTTTTTTTTACACAAGATTAAATTACTCAAATATTCACAGTAATCAACTCAATTAAAATTGCAATGTTTTTTAAAAAAAAACAAAATAATGTGGTTGTCCAAGAAATAGACTGTAAACTGTTATAAATGATAAAGGATCCACTGATTCAGCAATGATCCAATTAATTCTTTCAATCTTCCCCTTGCATTTTTAAAATTTTAAAGTTAATTTCTCATTTCATTATGTGCTATGGAGAACCTGATAGCTGTTAACTGCAGCAGTTTGAAAAGCTTTATTGATCAGTGGTAAGATAGATAAAGTAAGGTGTCTGCTTTGGTCTGATTAAAAGAATAATGGAGTCGTCATCTTACAACCAGCTGAACAAGGTGGCTACATGGCTCAATGGCAAACACTATCACCTGATGAAGGAGCATCGCTCTGAAAGGTAGTGTGCTTCCAATTAAACCTGTTGGACTATAACCTGGTGTTGTGTGATTTGTAACTTTGTACACCCTAGTCCAACACCGGCATCTCCAAATCATGACTCAATGGCAGCATTCTTGCCTCTGAATCAGAAAGTTGAGTTCAAGTTTCATCCTGAAACTCAAGTGCACAATCTAGCTGACACTCACCTGCTGAACTGAGGAAATATTGCACTGTCAGAGCTACTGTCTTTTGAACTGAGCACGAAATCAAAGCTCTCACTACCCTCAAAGGAATCAGTAAACGATCCCATGGAACTATTTTATGGAAGTTCAGAGGAGTTCTCCCCAGTCTTTGTCAATATCCCTCAACCAATATTATTACCTTGGATTATCTTGTCATTTCATGATTTGTGGGAGCTTGCTGTGTGCAAATTGGCTGTTAGGGTATGTGTGTTTCTTGCATTACAACAGTGACTGCACTTGAAGGTACTTCATTGGCTGTAAACCATTTAGAAATGTCCTGAAATCTCAAAAGACACTGTTGAAATAAAAATCTCTCATTCTGACATACAAAACAAAAGTGAGGTGTCTGACATGACTGCTGAGAACAGAATCTATGTGAAAATCCCATATTGCTGCTGGGAGGCATAAAAATGACACCTGCAAGTTGAGCGACAAGAATTTGGGGAAATGAATTGGAGTCACAAGTGTAGGGAATTTATCAGGAAAAGGCTGTAAATAATTTGAGGCATCTTCTTAATCGACTATTGGGTCAATGTTATCAGCTGAGGACTTACTCAAATTATGTTAGCAGAGAAGTGTGAACAATAACATTGAATACTTGCTTTGCATTGTGAGGTTTCATTGGCCATCTGCCAGCCAGTAGCCAGGTTAGTGAATCTGGTATTGCTTCAAAGAAAGAAAAATGTTGCATCAGTATGGGATCAACAGGATTTTAAATTTTACCCAAATCTAGTTGTCCCTCACCCTCTTCCTTAGTACATTAGCCTGTCTAGTCCTGTGATAAGCTCTGTGTGGGTGGATTGCACCAGTTCAAGAAAGCAGTTTACAACTTAATCAAAAGCATGAGGCTTGAGCAATAAATGCTGGCCCCAAAATGAGTATTAAAGAAAACTTTGTCCTCTGAATCAGAAGTCCTATAGTTCTATCCCCACTCCAGAGACTTGAGCACACATGATAATTGATTGCAGTACAAAAGGAGCTCTACATTGTCGGAGGAGGTGTCTTTCAGATAGTTATCACAGTGAGGCCCCATCTGCTCTTTTGCATGGATCTCAATGACAAATAATGACAAAGTTTTATAACAGTACTAAGAAAACTAGAAATGCTGGACTACTTTCTTTCTCTTTCTGTCGCATTTATATAAATCATCTATAAGGTATTTTATTTCCAAATTACATGTTTCCGTATAAATACAGTTCAGATCTTGCTCTGTTTTTAAACAACGATTTAAATTTATGTTGCTTCACAACAGTGTAGCTGAAGTAAAATTTAACATTTTGCTAGAAGAGAGTACAAATGGTATAAGGACTGGTGCAAGATGTCAACAGAGAAGACTGTGACAGAAGTTTTGGGAGGGAATTGCAAAGCTGGGGAGGGTTTGAACAACTGAGAGCCTTGTGATAAAGTGATGCACAACAGATGGTGTATTGCATGGATTCTGTTGATGCATCAAATGTTGCAAAATTAATACTGGTGTGAAGTTTAGTCGCACTCTAAAGTCACTCTTAAACTGTGGACCTGAAGCCACTTAACATCTGCTCAGGGAAAGATACTGGAATTCACTATTAAGGATGTAATAACAGGGGATTTAGAAAATCATGATACAACCATCCAGTGTTAGCATGGTTTTGTGAAAGAGAAATCATGTTCTCATTTATTAGACTTATTTGAGTAAATAACAAGCAGAATATATAATGGACCCAGTAGATTTGGTCTGTTTAGATTTCCAAAAGGCATTCCGTATGATGCTACATAAAAGATTGCTGCCCAAGATAAGAACCCCTAGTGTAATGTGTTCAAATTGGCATGGATAGAGAATTGATTAGCTCTCAAGTTTCTGTAGGGATAAATGAGTCACTTATGGAGTGACAAACTGTAGCTAATGGAATATCACAGGGATCAGTGCTGGAGCCTCAATTATTAATTGTCATCATAAATGAGTTCAACGAAGGAAACAAATGTATAGGGTATCTAAATGTGCTGATGACCCAACAGGTACAAAGTAAGTTGTGAAAATGACACAGGTCTGGGTTTGCATGCATAGTGTCAGAAGAATTCCCAGCTCTGCCTCTCAAATTATTTATAGCCTTTTCCTGATAAATTCCCTACACTTATGGCTCCAATTAATTTCCCCAAATTCTTGTCGCTCAGCTTGCAGGTGTAATTTTTAAAAATGACTGCCCAGAGGCAGGGTGGACGATATGGAGGAGGGGGACTGTTTTACAAGTTGTAGGAAAATGATCCCAGAAATAATGAGAGGGATGCCATGTGGATGTGAACTGAGCAAGGGGCCTATTGGTTGGTCTCCAGCGCGCTCTCCCCCTCAAAACACAATCCCACATGCATGCACACATTCCCCATTCTCATCCATGCCACCTCATGCCTACGTCTACTCAACATTATCTATCCAGCAGGACCAGCTATGCTCTCGGCCCTTTATTGTTCCTATAAAAATTTGTGCCATCTTTTGCTAATCCATGTCCCCAACACCACCTTACCTTTGCACCTATCATGCCAACTCACCCAGCATCCACCATGATCAGAGCTCAAGAATGTAGTAAAACTTTAAGTGTCTTTGTAGACACCACTGCATTTTTAAAAATTACTATTTTTGTCTACATAAAGCCTTCTAACAACTAACGTTTCATGAAAGTGCACCGTCCTTTATTGAAACAAACATTGCAATTCAAAATTCCTCTTCCAAAGACTTTACAACCATGTGTGATTGCCAGTCAAACTGTAATTTAATTGACAGGCACCCGACTCCGTTAATGGAGCTTGTGAAAACATTCATGCAGCAATAATCCATTAATAGAAACCCCCAGTCATATTTCAAATGAGTGAAATAGGAAACTATATGATTTTCTTTAAAACACACCAGACAATTTTTTTTAGAGTTATAAAACAGTACTTTTATATACCTTGACAGCATTCTTTTAATACACTCCTTTGATGGAACCTTTTGACATGTCGTCTTGACACTTTTGACAGGTGCTATTGATTTGATTTTTATTGGTTTGTTGACCATTCCAATTGGCTTGATAATTATTGTTAATGTACTTTTTACACACACTTGCCTCCACTTGCAACAATTCTAACTGACACTTGACTTTCCACAAAGGTGTTCTGGAACCATTAGCCAAAGAGAGTGTCTTACCTATCCAAAGAAATGCGCAAAGTTCATATTTTCTATTACCTGGTCTCCCCTGTTCATTTTGGGTTTTACACGACTCTGCTACCAAGATCTGACAAGTAGAATCTGTTGATGATTTGAATGACCAACTCTGTGAAAATAGGAAGTGCCCTGTTTTGGGGTGGGACTTGTGATTGGCTGGTCTACCATATGTGCCATGATAGTTTGCAAAGAGTGTAGAGAAATAAAATAAGTCAATGGGCAAAACAATTGCAGATGTATATGTGAAAAATATGAACTTGTGAACTTTTGCAGAAAGAATATAAAATCTTAATATTATTTAAATGGAGAAAGATTGCAAAAATCTGTAATACAGAGGGCGCAGGATATCCTGGAACTTGTGCCATAAAAAGCTGGTGATTGGCCTTTATTGGGAATTGATTTAAAAAGCAAGGAGCTGTTGCTACAGCTTTACAGGACCTTAATGAGATCAAATCTAAGAGTAATGTGTATAATTATGATTGTATTGGTTTACTTTGCTGGTTCCTGGAAAGAAAGGATCATATTATGAGGAAATGTTTTGCAGGTTTGACCCCTACTCATTGGACTTTAGAAGAATCTTATGATGTATTGAAATACAAAGTTCTGAGAATCAAAAGAATTCATGCTAGGAAGCTGTTTGTGAGGACTTTAGAACAAGGCAGCGCAGTTTAAAAATAAGTAGACTCCCAATTAAGGCAGATGAAGATATTTTTGTCTAAGGATCCTTAGCCTTTGAAATTCATGTTTCCCAGAGACCTGTGAGGACAGCCTGATTAAATATTGTCAAAGCTGAACTGGACAGAATTTTTGATCAACAAGGGAGTTGAATATGATGGAGTCAGGCAGAAGCAGACTCGAAGGGGCTAACCGCCTACTCCTCATTTCCTAGTTCCGACAATCAAATTTCCAATCTTCACAATCAGGTTGAATATTGCAATACTCTTGTACCGTTATGCTGAGATGGATACTGGTCTTGCAAGGTTGAGAGCAGATCGGCTCTGTTCATACACTACGCTTAAACAAGCTTTTTTTTTCTCTACGACAAATCTCTAATGGAATTGTGTTGAATGTTTCATTTCCCCTATTTTGCTTCCCATATAATAAATCTAATCCACACCTTACTTTTGCCCAATCTGGGATACTCTTGCGAAACACAATAGTGGTATTTGAAGAAGACTGAGCAATTCCCCAGGTATACTAGCCAAAATTTGTCCCTCAGTCAAGAATCTGAAGCAAACTATGTAGTCATTTGTAATGGCTTGCTGTGTGTACATTAGCTGCCATATTTTCTACATTATAACCATGACAACATTTGAAGTGTACTTTATTGGCTGTAAAGTGCTTTCAGATTTCCTGCGATTGTAAAAGGCACTATCAATGCAAGACTTCTGTTTCAATATAATGATGGGTGAAGAAAACTAAATTTTTTAATTTATGCTCAGACCAGCAGAGAAACAAATGGATTGTAGTTCTTGATAAATTATACTACTTAACTCATAATACTTTTACTCATTCTTTGAAAATAAATCACTTAACAATTTATTCCCTTCATTTTGTAGATGCCTATTGTAGAAAAGATTCGCACAATAGCACAAAAGGTTTATGGGGCCGAGGATATAGAGCTGTCACCTCAAGCCCAATCCAAAGTGGACCTGTACATCAGTCAGGTGAGAATTATTTAACAAGAAGCTGCCTGCACAGACTAGGTGTAATGTTTATTCATAGCGAGTTTTGAGAAGATTTGTAGATCAGGTTGAGGTTCTGGATGTAAGTTTGCTCGCTGAGCTGGAAGGTTTGTTTTCAGATGTTTCATCATCATATTAGGTAACATCATCAGTGAGCCTCCGTGAAGCGCTTGTGTTTATATCCTGCCTTCTATTTGTGTGTTTAGGTTTCCTTGGGTTTACTGTCATGTCCAGTGTTGGTGATGTCATTTCCTGTTCTTTTTCTCAGAGGGTGGTAGATGGGGTCCAAATCGGTGTGTTTGTTGATAAAGTTCCGATTGGAATGCCATACTTCTAGGAACTCTCGTGTGTGTCTGTATTTGGCTTGTCCTAGGATAGATGTATTGTCCCAGTCAAAGTGGTTCCTTCCTCATCTGTATGTAAGCATACCAGTGATCGTGGGTCATGTAATTTTGTGGCTAGGTTGTGGGCTACCATGATGCCAAGAGGTCTGAGTAATCTGGCAGTCATTTCTGAGGCCCCTTTGTATGGGAGAGTGGGTCGGGGCTGAGAGATAAATGGGAGGGCATGGGGTTTTGGGGAAGATAGATGAGAAAGTGATAGGTGGATGAAGGTGAGGGAGAAGGTGATAAGTTGGTGGGGGGGGAAATGATAGACAGGTTCAGAGGGCAGTGCTGAGTTGGAGGCTTGGGACTGGGATATGATATTGGTAGAGGTACAGGTAAATTTCTGACAGATGTGGAAGGATCCCTTGGAGCCTTGGACGGAGGTGAGGGGAGTGGTGTCAGTGCAGGTTTTGCACTTCCTGCGGTGGCAGGGAAAGATACCAGGAGTGGGGTGTAGGTTGGTGGGGCATGTGTACCTGACGGAGTTGCAGAGGGAATGGTCTTTTTGGAACACTGATAGGGATGGGGAGGTTAATATAATCTCTGGTGATTAGGGTCTGTTTGAAGGTGGTGGAAGTAGCAGAGGATGATGCATTGTATGTGGAGTTTGGTGGGGTGGAAGGTCAGAGCTTGGGGAGGGCTTTTGTCCTTGTTGTGTTGGGAGGGGTGAGGTTCAAGGGCAGTGGTGTGTGAAGTGGAGGACCTGTGATGGAGGGCATCGTCAACCACGTGGGAAGGGAAGTTGTGATCGTGGAAGGAGGAATCCATCTGGGACTTTGAGGTGGAATTGATCATCCTGGGAACAGATGTGGCAGAGGCGGAGTATCTGGGAATAAGGGATGGTTTTTTAGAGGAGGTAGGGTGGGAGAAGGTGCAGGTTAGGTATCTGTGGGAGTAGCTGGGCTTGTAGTAGCTGTCTGTGGTTAGTTGGTCACCAGAGACTGATGGAGAGGTCCAAGAAGGGGAAAGAGATTTGCAAGATGGTCCAGGTGAATTTGAGGTTGGGGTGAAAGGTGTTGGTAAAGTTGATGAACTATTCAATCTCATGGGAGCGCCGATACAGTCATCAATGTAGTGGAGATGCAAGTGGGGGGATGGTGCCAGTGTAACTGCAGAAGATGGACTGTTCCACATGTCTGATAAACAGGCAGGCATAGCTGGGTCCCATGGCTACCCCTTTGGTTTGGAGGAAGTGGGAAGATTGAAAGGAGAAGTTATTGAGAGTGAGGACCAGTTCAGCCAGGCAGATTAAGGTGTCGGTGGAAGGGTACTGGTTGGGACGACGTGAGAGAAAGAAACAGAGGCATTGGAGACCTTCATCGTGGCACATTGGTGTGTACACGGACTGGATGTCCATGGTGAAGATGAGGTGTTGGGGCCTGGGGAAACGAAAATCTTGGAAGATATGAAGAGCATGGGTGGTGTCACGAATTTAGGTGGGGAGTTTCTGGACTAAGGATGACAGGGCAGTGTCGAGATAGGAAGAGATGAGTTCGGTGGGACAGGCACAGGCTGAGACGATGGATTGACCGGGGCAGTCAGGTTTGTGAATCTTAGGAAGGAGGCAGAATCGGGCATTGCAGGGTTCACTGACAATGAGTTTGGAGGCTGTGGGTGGGAAATCCCCAGAGGTGATGAGGTTGTGAATGGTCTGGGAGATGATGGCTTGGTGCTGAGAAGGGAGGTTGTGATCGAGGGGGCAGTAGGAGGATGTGTCTGCAAGTTGGTGCCTGGCTTCAGTGTAGAGGCCAGTGTGTCACACGACTACTGTTAGCTCCTCCACCTTGTCTGTGGATTTAATGGTGAGGTTGGGATTGGTGTGGAGGTATGCAAGTTGTGAGGGCAGGAGGTTGGAATGAGTGAAGCGGTTGGAGAGGTTGAGGCATCTATGTAACAGCAGCAGTTTGAAATGAAGAGGTAGGTAGCAGGCCAACACGGTGTCCAGTTGGATGGGGAGTGTTGGAGGCGAGAGGAGGGGTTCTTGGTGGGTGGGTGGGTATCTTGGTTGCAAAAGTGGGCACAGAGGCAGCAGGAGAAATGTTCAAGGTTGCAGCACATGTCAAACTCATTAATCTGGGACTTTAGAGGGATAAAGGTGAGGCCTTTTACTGAGGACTAAGCATTCGTCCTCCGTGCAGGGAAAGTCTGGGGGAATGGTGAAAACCTAGCAGGGATGGGAGCTAATCCCAGTCCCAAGCCTCCAATTTGGCACCGCCCTCTGTAGCTTTCCATCACTTCCCCCCTCTGACCCATCACCTTCTCCCTCATCTTCATCCACCTATTGCTTCCTTAGTTACCTTCCCCCCCAAACTCCACCCCCTCCCATTTGTCTCTCAGCCCGGACCCACAAGCCTCATTCCTGATGAAGAGCTCATGCCTGAAACATTGATTCTCCTGCTCCTTGGATGCTGCCTGACCTGCTGTGCTTTTCCAGCACCGCAATCTCAACTGATCTCCAGCATCTACAATCCTCACCTCTCTCATAGGGGAGAGTGGATAGGGCTTCTGGGCACTTTTTATTTGCTTGTTTGGGTTTGTTGCTATGAAATCAACAGACTGTGTTCATTGGGTACCCGTTCTTTTTGAATGCGCTGTGTAGGTGATTATCCTCTGCTCTTCGTAATTCCGCTGTGCTGCAGTATGTGGTGGCTCATTGAAATGATGTTCTAATGCATTACTTCATTAAGACATTATTTCAACAAGTTACGACACACTGCAGCACAGAGGAACTACAAAGAGCAGAGGATAATCACCTACACAGCGTATTCAAAAGAACTGATATCCAATGAACACAGCTGCAGATTTCTCAGCAAGAAACCCAAACAAGCAGACAAAAAGCACCCAGAAACCCCAGCCACTCTCCCCTGCATCAAAGACATCTCTGAAATGACTGCCAGACTACTCAGACCTCTTGGCATCATGGTAGCCCACAAATCCACCAACACACTAAATCAGCAGTTCACGAACTTAAAAGACCCTGTATAGACAGCAAGCAAAATGGACATCATTTATAAAATACATTGCAAGAACTGTAATAAACACTACATTGGACAGACAGGCAAAAAACTAGCCACCAGGATACATGAACATCAACTCGCCACAAAAAGACATGACCCACAATCACTATCCTTACATTCAGATGAGGAACAACACCACTTTGACTGGCGCAACACATCCATCCTAGGAAAAGCCAAACTGAGACATTCATGAGGATTCCTAGAAGCATGGCATTCCAACTCTAAACGTTATCAACAAACACATTGATTTGGACCCCATCTACCATCCTCTGAGGAAAAGAACAGAAAACAACATCACCAACACAGGACATAACATAACCAGCCCAAGGAAACCTAAACACACAAATAGAAAGCAGGACATAACATCAGTAATGATGTTACTTGGTATGGTGATGAAACATCTGAAAACGAACCTTCCAGCTCAGCGAGCAAACTTGCATCCTGGATATTTATTCATACTAAGTGGAATTATTGGGAGTTGAACATAAAGTTTCTCGCCTCGAAGCAAAAAGTTATTGTAGGAACCTCAGAGAAATGTGAATAGAGTAAATGAGAAAGTTAAGAGAAATAATTAGGAAGAAATAGAATCAAATAAATGTAAGATTTTTGATAATATGTTAAGAGGGGAACAGGAGTTATGGAAGGAGTACCAGAGGAGTGCTGAGGTTGTACAGTATAGAGGAAGTGTGTGACACGCAGCTAAAGGCCTTGACACTGTTTGTACAGTAGAGGGAGAGAGAGCATGTGGGAGAGCTGAAGCTGTGTCATTCTGAAGCAAAGGGAAAGAAAATGTATCCTCATCTCTAAACTTGCATAGGTGGAGAAATATTTTGAGGTCTACAAGGATAACAGAGCTTGCCATATTTTCACAAATCATCTTTGGAAGAGTTATATATTAGCTCCAAGAAATGGTGAAGCCTTTTCATCATTGTTTATTCTGTGACATTCCTTTGAAGTGTTCACAATGAGTTTTAAAGCAAAATGTGATATTAGGACCAAAGCTAGGAGTCATTAATGTAAAATAATCATGACTAAATCTTGTGAAGAATTCAAGATAAATAACTTGTTACCATGTGAGACAATTGACAATAATAGTGTAGATGCATCTAAGGATATAAATGTATTAAAGAGAAAACAATATGAGGATATGCAGTTAGGGTTATAAGAAGCAATGTGGGAGTTGATTTTGTTTGGAGCATATCAATGGTATAAATCAGTTGGGCAAGGTGGCCTGTTTTTATTTTAATGTTCTGTCACTAGTAATTTTATTTTTGAAATATATTTTTGTGGAGTTGAGCCTTAGTCAATGCTCCATAATTGATAACAAATGTATTTTTTTCTTTTTAAAATAAGTACAAATAACTGACCACTATTGTAAAACATTGCAAGTATTGATCTTTCCTGTCATTTACGGTCTTGTGAAGATTCTGCTTTTTGCACAGATCCAGTTTAGGCAGTCCTAAGTGTTGTTCTGTGTAGTTAACACCTGCCTCTGCTGGTGTGCTTAGTGACCATTCTTTCTCTTCCTGATGTAGGGTTTTGGAGAGCTGCCAATTTGCATGGCAAAAACCCATCTGTCACTATCACATCAACCTGAGCACAAGGGAGTTCCCACTGGATTTGTTTTACCAATCCGGGATGTGCGTGCCAGTATTGGAGCGGGCTTTATTTATCCGTTGGTGGGCACGGTATGTAATCCATTCTCAATGTGTGCTGTTGAAACAGACCGATGTGGATGAAACCATGTAAGTCGGCTAAAATAGGCTGGCTGAATTTTCATTCTGCTCAACTGGGATAGAGATTTCTCATCACTCTTAGATAGTTGGGTAAAGAATCAGATGAGTAATAACAATAAATAATTTCCTTTAGGATATCCTAAGGGTGTGAAAAGCACTCAGTAAGTACAAATTCTTTTCTTATTACAGACTGTTGATTGCTTGCTTGCTCCCAGTTTTGCAATAAGTCAAGCCTTTTTTTTGGAATGGGACTAAGGGTGAAGACTAAGTAATGTGGACATGCTGGGATTACTTGGAATAGATTAGTTAAATGTCATGGAGTAATTAAGCAGAAACTACTTTTCACTGGCAGGAACCAGTTGAGGCAGATTTAAAGTTGCCAAAAGCATCAAAGTAATTAATTCGTTTTTTTTTCTTCACTCAAAGTTGTCGTGGTCTGGAATTCACTGTTGAAAAAGTGGTGGAAGCAGATTTAATAACTTGTCAAAGAATGTTGGATAGATCCTTCAACGGGAAATGTTTGTGAAAAGAACAGGGGCATGGGACTAAATAAACAGCTCTTTTGAAATGTCTGCCCAGGTTAGATGAGTGAAATGGTTTCCTGTGTTCTTATTCACTGGAAGGGGAGCGCTTAGTAACAATCTGAATGTAAATAGGATGTTCCTTAGAGAAAAAGGAATGTGTTTAGATATCACCTTTCTCAACCTTGAGGCGAATCAAACTTTTGTAATTCAACCACTGTTGTAATGTAAGAAACACTTCAAGCAGTTTTTGCCTGTCAAGTTCCCACATTAAGACCATAAGATATAAGAGCAGATATTGGACCATTTAGCCCATTGAGTCTGCTCCACCATTCAATCAAGGCTGATAAATTTCTCAACCCCATTCTCTCACTTTCTCCCCATAACCCTTGATCCTCTTGATACTTGAGAACCTATCTATCTCAGTCTTAAATAAATATAGTTAATGACCTGGCCTCCTCCAGTCTTCTGTGGCAATGACTTCCATAGACTTGCCACTCTCTGGCTGCTGATGTTTCTCCTTATCTCCATTCTGTAAGGTCTTCCCTGTGCTGTAAGGCTGGGATAAGCAATGATAAGGTAATCTGTTTGGTGATGCTGCTTGAAAGGTAAATCTTAGCCAAGGCACTGGAAATAACTCCCCTGATTTATATAAGAATAATGTTGTCATTGATGCATCGCTTGAGGAGGTTGCATGTTTTTTTTCTGAAGAGCTCCCATCACCTGGAGTGCAGAACCCCCTCAGTACTGTGCTGGAAGGTCAGTCTGGATTATACTCTAATCTGTAGAGTCAAAGAGGAACCTGTGATTCTTTTCTATTGAGACGAGAGAGTTACCATAGTTGATCATTTGCAAAAATGTTCCATACAAGTTATAGATTGTTGTGCTTGGAAGAAAACATTTCTTGTGGAAAACGGCTTCTCTGAATTCATAAATGGTGTCACTGCAGCTGTGGTACTCTGTTGCAATACAGGCCAGTGCAAGTTATTTGGAATTCCTCCAGTTAATTCTTATCCACTAGCTTCCACCTCCATAATGTTGCTGGTTTCTGTCCCTATCTCAGTTTAGCTGAAGCTGAAACCCTCATTGTGTCTTTTGTTTTTTTCTTGACTATTCAACTACAAGCCTGGTTGCTCTGCACTCTCTGTAAATGATTTGGAGATGCCGGTGTTGGATTGGGGTGTATAAAGTTTAAAAAGCACATAACACCAGGTTATAGTTCAACAGGTTTATTTGTAAGTACGAGCTTTTGAAGCGCTGCTCCTTCATCAGGTGGTTATGGAGTATAAGATCCTACAAACTTATACTCCACAAACACCTGGTGAATGAGCAGCGCTCCAAAAGCTAGTGTTTCCAAATAAACCTGTTGCACTGTAATCTGTTGTCGTGTGATTTTTTAACACTCTCAATAAATGTTTGCTAACCTACTTTTACTCTGTTTAATCCAAGTTGCATTCACCCATCGTTTCTACTGTTAAACTAGATTTACACCTACACAAGAAAAGTCTCGATCTAAAAATCTCTTCAATTTCAAAACAGTCATATTAGAGTTAATTATCTATCTGTCTCACCATGTTGCAGTACCTGCTGAATTTCTCCGTTGCTTTATTTTTGTTTCTGCTTTCCAACATCCACAGTACTTTTTGTTTAGAAAATCTCATTCGTGTTTTCAAATGCTTTCACTGTCATCAGTTTACCTCTGCAACATTTATATCCTATAACCTCCCCAAATCTGTTCCTCCAATTCTGGCCTCTTGCACTACTTTCATCACTATCATTGTCAACTGTGCCTTCACCATTATTGTGCACAAAACTTCCTAAAACTTTGGCTCTCTTCAATTGAATCCTCCTCATAAACTACTTCTGACCATGCTTTCAATCAACTATCCTGATGTCTCCTTATGTGGCTTGACGTCACATTTTAATTGGGATCACTTGAGTTGCGAATTCGGACATTTTGTCATATTAACAATATTATAAAAATGCAGGTTGTTGCTGTTACAATGTTATAGTTGCCTATTAATTCTTAGTTGGAAATAGAGTTTTTGCAAGAAGAGTTCACATTCCCTAAATTTCAATAATGGAATGCATGTAAAACTGATGCTGAGACACTACATATATCATATTACAAACTTCGTTCATTTTTGTTTGATGAATCTTGTACTTTGTAAGAAAATATAATGTAGTGCATTCTGTCGACAGTTCACGTTGTAGCCCAAGTGCACTTGAGGTGAATGAATATTTCATTTGTGAGGGAAACTATTTATTTTTCTAACATTCTGCCATAAGTGGGTATCAGGGTTTGATTTCAAAATGCTTCAGATGACACCATTGAAAAATAATTAAAATTTCTCTCTTCTATTTTAAATGCAAGGTATGGAGCTAAACCTTTGACACTGAAAACTCATCCTAGATTTCTGTGGAATGTGCCATAAATTGGAAGGATAAATTTTAAATTTCAACTGCTTTTCCTGAGAATTCTGATTCAGAATTTCTTGCTAGTTCTCTTGTGACGATGGAAGAATTCTGGAACATTTTTGTAATTTGCAGCTGGCAACTGCTGGGGTAAACTGAATTATTCGACACCTTTTGCAAGAAAAGCCAAGCTTCCTCCATCCAGAATAATGAGGACCTTATGTTCAATGGTCATCTTAGTTCATGTGCCTTCCCACCCCCAACTACATTTCATCTGAATGACCACATTTAAGAGTGCTGCTCTGGCTTCCATATTATTAAAAAAAAAGAGATGGAGGTACTGCAGAAGATGCAAATAATACCTACAGGAATGAAGAATTTAGTTATCAGGGGAGTTTGTAACATGTAGCCTTGGGCTATTTAATTCTAGAGAAAGCTGTGAAAAGTGTTTAAAATAATCAATGGGTAATGTGATTTGTCAAGAGGCTATGTTGCCTCTTGGGCTGGACCACAACTAGGAGTTATAAAGATTAAGTAGTCATAGGAACAGGAATAGACCATTCAGTTCTTTTAGTTGAGTCCATTTTGCCATTCAGTGTGACCACAGCTGATCAAGCACTTCTGTTTCTTTTACCAATCCCATCCCCATAACCCTGTATGCCATTGGCAATCAGAAATATTATCAATCTCTACCTTAAACTTATTCAATCAGTGGTTAGAATGTGGAACTTACTAGTTGCAGTTAAGGGAAAGCTAGGTAATGTTTGAGGGAGAATGGATGTTGACATGATAGAAGGGTACTTGGCCTGAACACACGCACACACCAACATTGAACAGTTGGGCTGAATGATCGGTTTCTGTGCTGTAAATTCTAAGTAATTTGTTTCCCAATAGTGGTCTAGAAAGACAATCCAGCTAGAGAGAATGATACCTTGGTTCCTCAAGGTAGATGTCCCATGTTACTTTGAAGTGTTGCTGCTACTCATTCTGGGGGAAGACTTGCAAAAGTGTACTTTACAGCTGTGTTGTTATCTCAGTTGCATGTACTGTGTTGTCTAGCCAGCGACGTCCTCATCCCATTAATGAATAAAAAAAATTTGCTCTACACTAGTCTGGTGCTCCAGCTAGCTAATATGTAATTTTACATTGGCCATGTTATCCTTAATTTGCAGCATGTAAAATTTGTCTTTATCAATTTTTGTATTAAATTGTTGGCCCAATCACCACTTCCTAAACCATAAGGCAATCTCCAAAGGAAAATTTATTTTCAGGGTCTGCAAAAAAAATGCCAGTTTATTACTCCTCCAGGCAGTACTGTGATAAGCCTTTGCAACGTTGAAGCTTCTTGCCAGTTGACACCCACGTTTTAGGAACTATAGGTTATCTTGTCTCAGTCCTCAAAACTAAGTTTGCTTGCTTGCTTCATTTACATTTCCTCTTGATATTTAATTGTCATACCCCTGACTTCCCTGCTGATTCACTATGGGTTAAAAAACAGGATGAACTCCCTTAGCCTAGCATTTCCATTTCCCTTTTTCCCCTTGAATGAATCCCCCTTCATTTGTTTAAATCCTCCCCACACCCATTTTCATTGTATTCTTGAGTGATGGTGAACCAGAGCAAAGTGTTGGGTTGATGTGAAACCCATGTTTAAAAATGTAATTGAAAACTCTGAGTAGGATTTGCTTTGTAGCTGCTGATTTTCCTGCGTCATTAACTTTGATTTTAGGAGCAATAATCAAAGATTGCATCAAGCAATCTGTGGTTTGTGCCCAAACATGTAAAGAGGTTCCTAATAGGTCTGGCCTTTGGGACAGAACAAAGAAATCAGCTGTCTCCCTGATCTTGGAACGCCACCATACAAAAGGTCTGGTGGCCTATTTATTTTAATGACTGATTTGACCAATGTTATTACACTTGGGTCCAGTATAAGCATTTTTGCCATGCCTTACCATTGTGTTTAACTTAAGTAGGTATTGTAATACTTCCTGACTGAAGAGTTATTTGATGGAGATTTTTAAGATGATTTAAGATTTAAAACACTTGATAGTGTGGGTAGTGGTGTATTGCTATGGTGGGAGAACCCAGAATAAGGGCATAATACTGTGACATTGGAACTACGCTAATCAGAGTGTAATCAAGAAACACTTTTCCAAACAAAAGGAAGTGGAAATCTGAAATTTTCTCCTCCAAAAGGCTCTGAATGCTGGAAGATTTTGTTTTCAGTTTGGTGTGGATCTAAATGCAGAGCAAAGACTAGTAAATGTCATAGATCAATTGTAATCTGATTAATGCTGAAGCAAGGCCATTGGGCTGAATGGTCATCTTCTGTTCCAGTGTTCCTCTTTGTTAGTCACTAAAATAAATCTCATCTGATCAGACCTTGTGATGATACAGCACATGTCCCCATTCATGATGTGGCCATTGGCCATGAACAATACTAACTGTTTCTGAAATCACATGCAGAGTGTATAATGCAGGAAATGATGTGCGGATTAAGATTTTAGATCCAGACATTTTGATGTCTCAGTTGGTGTGTGATTGTCATACTTTCCAGCCAATTTGATTTGTACCAAAAAAACTCCAATGCTATTGTAGTGTGTGTAATTTTTCATACGACACAACCACCAGTAAAAATGCTGGTTGTTGACTTAATACTAAAAGGTGTGCTCCTTCTGGCTGTTACATTTAGTTCAGTACCTGTTGTTTTCTATTTTTTGCTGTTTCAAATAGCGCAACAGTGGAACACCAGTGATGTTGCTCAGTCCCTCTCATATCTTAAGTGCACTGACGCTGTACTCCTGCGCAACATGGACTGCAGTAAATCTAGCCCAGTACAAGTGCCCAGCGAATCTCAATAAATGTAGTGCATTGAACAAGTGCATTGCTATTCTTTTTCTCCTTTGCACAGACCCTTTTTTTCCCCTGAGTTGAATGCTGTCTATTTTGAGGCAACTTGCATTTGATTGCTGTGCATCATATATAGTGACTCCTACTTTAGGTTTGAAATGACAAAATTGTAAGAACTTTTGCTAAAGCAGATGGGGTCAAGCTGTTTTCAATGGGAGAGCAGTCAGTCACCAGGAAGTATAGATTCAAGAAGTGTTTCGAGAACAAAGAGAAAATGTAGATTTCCTTCTGCAATGAGTTCTGGAATGGAATGCACTGCCTGAAGGGGTGGTGAAAGAAGATTCACGCAAACGTTTAGAAGGCAGTTGGTTTTATGCTTGAAAAGAAAACCAGTGCAGAACTTTGGATAAGTGAAGTGTTGAGGGCAAGGACAGTTTGGCAATGAAGAGACTAATCAGATAGCTCCAGCCCAAGAGCTGACACAAGCACTGTAAGCCAAATGACTTTGTGTTGTCCCTGCACATTAACAGGAGCATCTGGGGCCACATTTAGTTTCTAACTCAAATGGCCATTGCAAAACTGTTATGTGCTCTGCATCAGTTGTATTGCAGTTCACAACTTCTAACCATTGACCCAAGATATCGCTTGTTCTGACTAATCCTCAATGATTCCTCCAACAAATATGCATTCTCCATTTGCCTCCACTGTAGTGGTAACAGCAAGCAATTTCTGTCTTTTCTAACGCAGACCTGAAAAGAAAATATCAAACACACTAAGTGGGAAACTAACTGGTAAACAAGAAAGCTGTGAAATTGCACTCAAATGATTGATTAGAAGTCTCATCTTTATCAGTATAGCACTCAGTATTTTAACTGATCTCCAACACAACCATGTTTGGAACACACTCCTTTGTACAGCCCTATCACTTAAAACACCTCTGATTGATATAAGGGATTATTTTCAACAAATGAGAGAGGTGACCACTGGCCATTTAATGGGCATGTAATAGGTATCTCCATGCTGATGCTCTTGTTTCCAACTCAGAATGTCATGAGTTCCCTCCAAGAACTTTAGCTTGTAATCAAGGTCAACACTCCCTGTGCTGTACAGTCCGAGTTGTTGTCTGACCACATAACACTATGATATGAGGTTATGGAGGTTCTCCTCACTCTATTGAGCAATCTTTTACTTGTCAACCAACATCTTAAACAGATTATCTGGTTGTTGTCATATTACTGATTGAGGGACCTTACTACGTATATAAATTGGCTGCAAAGTATATGAGGCATCCTAAGGTTATGAAAGATAATACCTTTTGTTCTTTTGTTTTGATTCATCAATTTTCAGTTTGTCTGATGTACGGTTTAGTACTGAGTTTGTTTTCATACAAAAACACGGAGGCCAGTGATTTTCTTTTGAAGAGGAAGTCTGTGCTTAATGTAGACATCAGATCATGGATGCCTCAAATCTATTGTGCCTGATGATTTTCTTGCCAGTATCCTGATTTAAAGTTCCATTACAGCTGGATAAAGTACAGCTAACCTCGTTCCTATGTGAGAATTGTACTGAACTTTAACTTTACGAGTAGCTGACTACAGTAGCATCATGATTAACAGGGCAGATCATGTTCATGCAAACAACTTCCATTTGTGCAGCATGTTTTAATGCAGTAAAATCTCTCATGGCATATCACATGAGCATTAGCAAAAATAAATTTGACAACATAGAGCATTGAACAGGATAACACAGAAACGGGCCCTTCAGCCCACCATGTCTGTGCCAATCACGATGCAATTCTAAACTAATTCCATCTGACTGCACATGATCTGTATCCCTCTGTTCTCTGTCGGTTGATGTGCTTATCTGTTTAAGACCCTCTTAAACTTTGTTATTGCAGCTGCTTCCGCCACCTCCCCTGGCAGTGTATTCCAGGCATCTAATACACTTTGTGTTTAGGGAAAAAAAGGTTTCTTCACATGCTCCCTTAAACTTTTTCCCCTCTCACAGTAAACTTATGGAAAGTCACCCCCTCTCTTCCCCCACCCCCC